>NC_050578.1:24543819-24843819 GCF_011100635.1 Trichosurus vulpecula
TTTATTTTTGTCATTTATTCCTATTAGCAATCATTAAGCAATTTAATAATTATAAGCTCCATTAACATTTTAATGAGTCTAGTGGCCATTGCTAAATGTAATTAAATTAGTTTTATTGTATGATATTTTGAAGCTGTGATTAAATTAAGGTTTACTGTGCTTAGAAGAATAAACCTACCAGGAGATTGCTATTCAGCAACAGGCTTGTTAACTTATGAGGGACCTATAAAATAGACATTAACAGGGGGAGAAAAAGAGAAAATAATTCCCTACTGAGGGAGTTCACAAGATAAAAATCCCAACATTTCAGTTAGAGATCAATCTAGTAATAATGATATAATTGGCACTTTTAAGACTGTTTTCCTGAGGAGGTGGAAAAAGGGGAAGGGGAAATTAATTTTAGTTGAGCGATTTCTTCTCTCATTTTTCGTTCATGTGCAACCTCAATGTAAAGACCGAAGAAAATGTAGATAAGGAAGAGAAACTGAGGGTTGTTTTTTAAAGGTGGAAATGTTGATATTGATGCTATGTGATTTGTAATTGTATGGACTTTTTCTTGATAATTTTGGAAATACAATAAAGCATGTGAAACATGCTATCTAGACCTATTAACACCTGATTTTATTGGCATATGGAAAAAGACTATTATTTTTGCATATTGAAAGGAGCAATGTACTATTAAGAGTTACTAATAGCTTAATCAGTGGGGGGGGGGGGCATTTCTAGTCTGTAGCCTGATCCTATTTGACAGGAAAAATCCCAAGATTACTCTGGTAATTATGATGCTTCACCTCACTGAATGAAAACTTTGGGAAAGTATTAAGCTTTCTGTGATTCTCAGAGAGTGGATAGACTTCTATCTTCTGCCCCCCCCCAGCTCTCTAATTTCAGTTACCTTCCTCCTCCTCCTCATTGTTTCATCTTATTATTTCCTCTTTCCTTCCCTCTCTTGCTTCCCTAGCAGGCAACTAAAGAACATGAGGTTCACTGCAAATGAGAGAACTATTTCAATACCACAGTATTAAATATGGTCAACGTAGTCCAGGGGTGGAAAACCTGTGGACTTGAGGCCACAAGGCCAGAGGTTCCCCACCTGTGGTATAGATAGTAGTACAGTTGATGTGATAGATAGGATATTGACCTGGGATTAGGAAACGCCTGAGTTCAAAGACTCCCTCAGAAACTTACTACTTGAGTCACCCTGGGCAAATTCACAACCTGTCTTTGCCTCGGTTGCTTTCTTCCTTCCTTCCTTCCTTCTATCCTTCCTTCCTTCCTTCTTTCCTTCCTTCCTTCCTTCCTTCCTATCTGTCAGAGAAGAGATTTGAACTAATTGACTTCTAAGACCCCCTTCAACTCTAAATCTAGGAAGTCATGTTTATATTAATTATAAATTGTAATCTTATTCCCATATTGGATAAGTAACTTTCAAAAGATCATGATTTTCAAACAAGAAAGAAACACATACCTCATGTATTCCAACCCCTGCTCCCATTTTTCAGTTGAGAAATATGAGTCTCAGAAAGGCTAAATATCTCACTCAAGATCATAAAAGTACTAAGTGGAGGAGACAGGATTTGAAGCTAATTCTTCTTATACCATATCCAATGTGGTTTCCACCATTCTGTGCAGCCCTAGTAAACAAATTGAATGGGATGAACTGGAAACTTATTAGACATTATATATTCCTAGTTTAATCTTCTTGTACTGGAAATGAAACTACGGATTTGACAGCATATGTCTACCACTGTTAGCTGAATTTTGAAATGTCCTTTAGGAGGAAAGTGAAATAGTTGTGGTTTTTGATGAACTGACTTACAGAGAACATAGTTATGTACAATAGACAATGGTAATTTGTCTATTCATATATAATATAAAGCACATGTTTTCTTATGGGATTTATGTGGCTTGTCTGTAAATATTTGAACCTATTGTTTGTATTTCATTATGCAGATGTATCCAAATTAAGAAGTATAACACAATTTTCTGAACGTTATATTTGGGGAGGCTTGGAATTGTTTTATTCAATTTTTGTAAAGGACATGGAATGTTTAATAATTTAAATTATAATTTAATTCTTAATTATTTTTGTTATAATGACCTTTTTATCATAGGGTCAGAGATTTAGAGCTAGAAGATATCTAAAAGATCATCTAGTCCAATAGCCTCAATTTATAGATTAGGAAACTGAGGCCCAGAGAGCTTAAATGACTCATGTTAATTTTCTCAGGTCAAGGAAAATTTTTAGGTTACTCCAAAGGAAAAAAAGAGTTTTGTCTTTTCTCATGAGTTCAACTAAATATAAAAGTTTTATATTTAAAAAGGCCCATGTGTTAGCTTTAATGTTACTTTTGCATTTTGTATTTCACATATTAAAATGTCTGAGTTAATAGTTTAATTAATATTTCCTTTAGTAAATAACTACTCTTTCAAATTCTAAATTCCTATTTAAAAAAACCCCTAAAGCTATGTGCATCATTCTATCTGGGCAACTGAAGGTATCTGAGCACTTGTCAGAAGTCCTTGTAATGCCACCTATATAAAACAAAATGGTTAGATTCTATCCCAGTGCTAGAAGTTACAACTTTTTTAACTATTCTTAATAAGATAACTTGACAGGGAGCATTCATGGTTCTAATCCTTTAGTTCTTTTTAGCTTTATACAAACTTGTGTAGATGTATGTGTACATATGTTTATATGTGTGTACATATATGCATATACATATACAGAGCAATAATTATGTAATGACTATTGTTCTACATGTGGGAAAATTGGAATAAATATGCATGTGTATATATATGTGCATTTATATGTATATGTATGCATGTATACATGCCATGATGAATGGAATCCCTTTCCTTTTCCCTACTGGAAAATAAAAATACCATTTTTATAATAGACTTTCAGCTGTAATCAATCAACACTCATTTATTAAGGACCTTCTGTATGCCAATAACTTGTGTTGGGGGGAGGCAATCACTAAATCACACACATTATTACATATATAAGCGAAGTCATCATTTGACCCTCAGCATAACAAAATGAATGTGATTAAATGCCGTAACAATTTTACAGCATTATTAGTCACAAGGCTGTGTCAGGGTACTAGCTACTCAAAGACAAAATGAAAATAAATAGTCCCTATATTCTAGATCCTCACATTCTACTAAGGGGAATGGCTTTTTTTGGAGGGGAGAAGGCAGGGCCATTGGAGTTAAGTGACTTGCCCAAGGTCACACAGCTAGTGTGTCAAGTGTCTGAACTGGATTTGAACTCAGGTCCTCCTGATTCTAGGGCTGGTGCTCTACTCTCACTGTGCCACCTACCTGCCCTTACTAACACAAATGGAATGGAAATAATTAGCAAGTAAAAACAAAGGAGTAAAATGGAATGAGAGAGAGAGAAAAGAGAGAGGGGAGACAGGCAAAGAGAGAGAGAGAGAACGAAAATGAATTACTAAGATTTACAGTGAAGAACTTGAACAGAAAATCTAGACTGATGTGCCCTTTAAAGGAAACTAGGGATGCTTTGAAGCATCAAGGAAATATATAATACAGTTACTGCTTTAGAAGGAAGTTTAATTATGTTTGAAGTAAGAGTCAGCAGGGCAGAGTAGATGGAGAACCCATTCAGAAAGATCTGTGTTCAGATCTAGGTTCGAGATTAACTATGTGGCCTGGGCAAATCCTTTAACTTCTCAACTCCCCCCAAGCACCTTCTTCCATGAAGAATTCATATCCTTCTACACCAAGATCAGAGCCAAATCTTGCTTTTGAGGGAAATTTGAAGCCTGTAAACCATGGTAGGCAATTCTCATTCTAGAACTAGTAGAAAAACTCAGACAACCTCAAGCAATGAGTACAGAATTTAAGACTCTGGCCCAACTTGTACAAAGGACCAGAAAGTCCTTTCCAGCCTAATAAAAACAGAAAACCTAAAAAGCAAAATGCACTTCCCTTCCTTTTCTCTCCTCTTCTCCCACAGCTCTCCAAGACTCAGTTGCAGAGCAGATGCTAACCTGCCTTGGTAGAAAAATTTTTCTCAAAGGAACTGCATGCGTTCAATAAAATTATAGGTCTCGTTAAAAAACAAAAAAGTTCAGTAGTGTCAACCAACTTGTCATATAATATAATTATGTCCCCATTAGGATATACTGTTCTCCTAATTAGAACTTTAATTTCCCAACCCACTAAAAAATTATTGCTCCCTTTTTTCATGTCATTCATTAGGATATTTTGAAGTCATGACCTTCTTCATCAAGCCCAACATAACATCAACCCTTAAATCCTATGAGATTCTGCATTGGGTGGGGGTTAGAGGACAGGAAATAGCATTATACAGAAGAAAAGTTATGTTTAACATTATGTTCCTTATTATTTAATGGAATGAGTATCATATGGTACACATTTATTTTAATCTATTAAGGAATTCTTCCAAACCTTTCTTCTCAGGAAAATCAGCATTCTTTCAAGTGGATTCCGAAGAAACAAATTATAAGTGTGACGTCCTTAAGGATCCACGCTTTCATTAACAATAACACTCAGTTGACATTTATGTAGTTGTTTAGAATTTCTAAGCACTCTCTGCCTTGATAGGCAGCTTTCTATGTTCCTGGGGCTGAAAAATAATAAATCATCTAGTTCCATGCTTTGAGGTGATTAGGTTTCCCCTGTTTAATGAAGTTGATCTTCAACCTGTCTCATATTTCTTAAGACTTCCCAACTCTGTGAAATCCCCAAAACTTGCTCTCTGCTACCATGGCCTTTGGGAATAAAGGATCACCTCCTAACCATAGTGACTTCTATATAGAAATTGTGTTAGATTATATTTATGTATATAGTATATATATATATATATATATATATATATATGTATATATATTATATATATTACATTAGAAATTAGCATCTCAAATTTTAATTCATTACTATGTTTCTAGCAATTGCTTTGTGGCTGTTGGCTACCCCTTCCCATTTACGTACACACACACACACACACACATATACATACACACACACACAATTTTTAATGGAAAAATACAGAAGGCTAATGAGGGCAGTTCCTATGTGCCATTTATTTTACTTAAGTAAGGGTACTTACTTGAATGTGAAAGGATTTCAAAGGAAAGTGTCCTTTATATGCCATCTCTAAAATGCATGATATTAAGTCCATACCCCACATATACCTTAGTATATGTCCTTGGTCACAATCCATAGTTTAATAGCAATACTAAATAGATATGTGATACATATTCAGTGCCATGATTTTGAGTGTGCTCATTTAGAACACACAAAACTGACGAAAGTTCAACACTGACATTAACCAGGGCTTCAGGAAGATGGAAAAAGATGACTCAATCTCTTCTTCGCAGTATACGCTCCCCCTCAAGACACCAAAATGTGACATTAATCATCCGGCATTTTGACCTAATAGACAGGTGCCATTATTTTTAATTATGTTGATATTATTTGTGGAGCTACATAAATCTTTAGATTCTTTTTAAATAGTCACTACAGATAAAGTTGATTGAAAATGAATCTGTCATACCTGAAAATGTTAAAGTTCAATGAGGGCATAGTTACTGTAGATCTGACCTTCCTCCTGGATTACAGACTGCCAGAACTCTAAGTGGGGAGAAGATTGAGGAGTACAAACACAATAGAATGAACTTAGTATCCTGGGGAAGAAGGGTCAGGCTCATAAAACCACAATCTGTTTTTAAGGATTTTTATGTAGTGTGTTCAGAGGTTCTAAGTAGTATAGCTTGCCTGTTATGTGAAGGCTTTATTGAGATATCACGCCTATTTGTTAGCTAGTTGAATTGTAGCTAGGATGTAGACAGTGGCAGCTGCAAATGAGAGAGGGGAGCAAATTACAGAAAAGAAGTGACTCCATTGAGCATTATCCTTTTGAATAAACATGCATCACCAAATGGGCACCTCTAAGACCTGTTGTTCAACAATACAATTTGATGTACCATCACTTTTGCAAATGTCTTAGTGAAAATGATTCTTACCTTTCTGCGGTGTCATGCTAAATCAAGAACGTTGGAGAATTCCAAAGGCAGAGTGCATCAAAAAGAGTGTCAATATCAGACGACCTGAGAATGCTAACTACCCACCTCCCGAGAGAGGTGATAGACAATATGTGCAGAATGAGAGACATTTGGAAATGTGGCCAATGTGGGAATTGTTTTCCTTGATTGTCCAAGTTTATTAGAAGGGTTTTAGTTTTGTTTCCCCCTTTTTTCCAAGTGCGTGTCAGGAGAGGGGGGAGGTGAGAAAAAAAAACTTGTTAATTGAGAAATAATAATAACAAATAAAAATAGTTTTTAAAAAGGACATACCATTTAGTTCCCCTATTGCTCTACCCACTATGTCCATGATGCCACCACTCCTCTCCCTATATGTATTCTCTGCCTGAGACCAAGAAGCCCCGAGGGCAGGGACCACCTTTCTTTCCCATTTGTAACCCAACCCTGAAATTGATGGTCTTGGTCTCCCAATGGATGCCTTTAAAAAGAAGTGTTGCAGTCACAGTTGTGTGATATTAGAGTAGGGGAGCAAGTGCTTGTTGATGTAAACTGTGTGTTTCTTGCTATAGGGAACATGACTTTCCACCACTGATTAAAATATTACAAGTTAAATAAGACCCTAGTCATCAATACAAGGTATACATATTAAATTGGTACTATATGGAAAGCACTATAATAGGCACTGAGGGATACAAAAAGGAGTTCATAGTCTGAGAGAAGAGCCATGAACACAAAAAACTAAGTGGATGTGATCATTCATTTCATCAAGGAAATATGGGTCCCTTTGATAACTGCCTGGAGACTTTTTGAATAATTCTTTCACTGTCCCGGATAAGGATTACCTGAACAAAAGTTATAATCTAATCTAAAACTATGATATATTACATTTTCTATATTGGGTGGGAAACAATTCATAGTTCCTTAATATTAGCATTTCTTTTTTTTATTTTAGACAAATACTAAAACAAATACATAAGAAAAGAACATATTATAAACTTAAATATTAAACTTAAATGTAATACTGAGATTTCTTAACCATTTTCTGTATCATGGATGCTTTTGACAATGTGTTGTATCCTATGGGCCTCTTCTAAGAATTATGTTTTTAAATAATGGACAGAAATGGTAAATTTCAGTTAGAAGTTGGGGAAAAGAAAGAGGCATTTTTTTTTCCCATTCATGTTCACAGACCTGAAATCCATCCATGGGTCTCTTGGTCCATAGACCCCACTTCAGCAAACCCTACAAATAAACAAAAGTCTAAAATTTCTAATGTTAATACATGAGAGTAGTGGTATGGATTCAGATCAGAAGTTCAAATATCTGCTGCATTTGGTTTTAGAATATATTCTATAACTATCCTACATTTTTTGGCTTGTTTATTGTTTTTTGCTAAAGATGTATCTTTCTAATTACATTGGATTAAGTTAATGTTAAAAGACATGGATTTTACTGATGAGTGGTGAAGCATGCAAGTTTTGGGTATCATAGTTATGTCAACTCGAGGTTCAAAATAGGCTATAGAGGGGGGCGGAGCCAAGATGGCGGCTGGAAAGCAGGGACTAGCATGACCTCCCTGCCAAGTCCCTCCAAAAACCTGTAAAAATGGCTCTGAACCAATTCTAGAATGCCAGAACCCACAAAACAGCAGAGGGAAGCAGAGGTCCAGCCCAGGACAGCTTTGATGGTCTCTGGGTGAGGTCTATCCCACACGGAGCTGGGAACCGAGCCCAGCCGAGCCCAGCGTGAGCTTTTCGGACCAACCAGACCAGAAGCTGAGCGGAAAGTGCCCTAGCACCCTGAATGAGTGAGCTGCGGCAGTTACCTGACTTCTCAACCCACAAACACCAAAGACAGTGGAGAAAGTTAGTGGGAAAAGCTGCGGGAGTGGAAGGAGTTCATGGTTAGGCTACCAGCCCCCGGGGGCAGCAGAGGTGGGGCAGCTACAGCTGTTGTTGCTTCCTGCCCCAGGCCCACCTGGTGGGAGGAATTAAGTGGTGGATCAGAGCAGGGTGCACAGCCTGCTGAAGATCTAAGCCCAGTCCGGGTTGGGGGTTCTTGGGGAAGGAGGAGTGCTGGTGTGGCAGAGCTGACACATCCCCCCCAAATGTGGAACATAGAACTCTTTAGTCTACAAGCAGTCATACCCCACTGAAAAACTCAAGGGTCAAGTTAGTTGGTTGGGAATATGGCCAGGCAGTGAAAACACACCCTGATTCATTCTCAGACTTTGGATTCTTTCTTTGGTGACAAAGAAGACCAAAACATATAGCCTAAAGAAGTCAACAAAGTGCAAGAGCCTACACCAAAAGCCTCCAAGAAAAAACATGAACTGGTCACAGACCATGGAAGAGCTCCAAAAGGATTTGGAAAAGCAAGTTAGAGAAGTAGAGGAAAAATTGGGAAGAGAAATGAGAAGGATGTGAGAAAACCATGAAAAACTAGTCAATGACTTGCTAAAGGAGACCCAAAAAAATACTGAAAAATACACTGAAGAAAACAACACCTTAAAAAATAGACTAACTCAAATGGCAAAAGAGCTCCAAAAAGCCAATGAGGAGAAGAATGCCTTGAAAGGCAGAATTAGCCAAATGGAAAAGGAGGTCCAAAAGACCACTGAAGAAAATACTACTTTAAAAATTAGATTGGAGCAAGTGGAAGCTAGTGACTTTATGAGAAATCAAGATATTATAAAACAGAACCAAAGGAATGAAAAAATGGAAGACAATGTGAAATATCTCCTTGGAAAAACCACTGACCTGGAAAATAGATCCAGGAGAGATAATTTAAAAATTGTTGGACTACCTGAAAGCCATGATCAAAAAAAGAGCCTAGTTATCATCTTTCAAGAAATTATCAAGGAGAACTGCCCTGATATTCTAGAGCCACAGGGCAAAATAGAAATTGAATATCCATCGATCGCCTCCTCAAATACATCCCAAAAAGAAATCTCCCCGGAATATTGTCGCCAAATTCCAGAGCTCCCAGATCAAGGAGAAAATACTGCAAGCAGCCAGAAAGAAACAATTTGAGTATTGTGGAAACCCAATCAGAATAACCCAGAATCTGGCAGCTTCTACATTAAGAGATGGAAGGGCTTGGAATACGATATTGTGGAGGTCAATGGAGCTAGGATTAAAACCTAGAATCACCTACCCAGCAAAACTGAGTATCATGTTCCAAGGCAAAATATGAATTTTCAATAAAATAGTGGACTTTCAAGCTTTCTCAGTGAAAAGACCAGAACTGAATAGAAAATTTGACTTTCAAACACAAGAATCAAGAGAAGCATGAAAAGGTAATCAAGAAAAGAACAAGAAAAAGAAATTGCAAGGGACTTACTAAAGTTGAACTGTTTTGTTTCCATTCCTACATGGAAAGATGATGTGTATGATTCATGAGACCTCAGTAGCTGAAGGGAATATGCATATATGTATATATGTTTATGTATATATATATATATATATATATATATATAAGTGAATGTGTATGTATGTATATATCTATGTGTATATATATATATATATATATATATATATATATATATATATGGAGAGAGAGAGAGAGAGAGAGAGAGAGAGAGAGAGAGAGAGAGAGGACACAGGGTAAGTTGAAGATGAAGGGAAGATATCTAAAAGAAATAAAATCAAATTAAGGGATGAGAGAGGAATATATTGAGAGAGGGAGAGAGGGAGAGACAGAATGGGGTGGATTATCTCACATAAAGGTGCCAAGAGGAAGCAGTTCTGTGGGAGGAGGGGAGAGGGCAGGTGAGGGGGGAATGAGTGAATCTTGCTCTCATCAGATTGGGCCTGAGGAGAGAATACCATACATACCCAATTGGGTATCTTACGCCACAGGAAAGAAGAGGGAAGAAGATAAAAAAGAGGTGGATGATGGAGGGGAGGGCATATGGGGGTGGAGGTAATCAAAAACAAGCACTTTGGAAAGGGGACAGGGTCAAGGGAGAAAATTCAATAAAGGGGGATGGGTTGGGAAGGAGCAAAATATAGTTAGTCTTTCACAACATGAGTATTGTGGAAGGGTTATACATAATGATACACATGTGTCCTATGTTGAATTGCTTGACTTCTTGGGGAGGGTGGGTGGGAAGGGAAAAACAGACTTTCAAAAACAAAAAAAATTTTTTTTTTCATGCAACTAGAAAATAAGATACACAGGCAATGGGGAGTAGAAATTTAGATTGCCCTACAAGAGGGGAAGGAAAAAGGGGATGGGAGGGGAGTGGGGTGACAGAAGAGAGGGCTGACTGGGGAACTGGGCAACCAGAATATATGCCATCTTGGAGTGGGGGGGAGGGTAGAAATGGGGAGAAAATTTTTAATTCAAACTCCTGTGAAAACCAATGCTGAAAACTACATATATTAAATAAATAAATTAAATTTAAAAAAATAGGCTTTAGATATCTCACAAACTGAGCAGTAAGCGATTCAGTAAGAGAGAGTTGAGGTTTTGTTTCTCTTCTTGTGTGTATTTATCAGATACACCTACATGAGGAGGTAGAAGTATATCATTCTGGTGAGTTTTATTTGACTTGAGTATTGTCAGTGAATTAACAAATAGTTGAAAAGGGCTAATACTATTGAAAATATACAACTGTACTGGCAATGATTTATCTATATAGAATCACAGAAATTTGTTCTAGATTATTAAGTACAAAGTTCACTCAGTGATGAGGCTACATTTGCAGGAAATCACTAAACTGAAACCTACTTATAAATGTGAAATCATTGGGGTAGGGACAGGTAGATGGCTCACTGGATGGAATGCTGGTCCTGGAGTCAAGAAGACTTGAGTTCAAATCCAGATTCAGACATTTACTAGCTGTGTGACCATGTACAAATAACTTAACCACTGTTAGCCTTAATCCACTGGAGGAGGAAATAACAAACCAATCCAGTATCTTTGCCAAGGACACTAAGTTCCATGGGGTCATGAAGAGTTGGACGAGACTAGCAACAACAATGATTGTTTGCTTCTTTTTTCTATCAGCACATAGACAATCCATGTGCTTCTCTAAAAGCAATCATCCTGACAATCCCAAAGTATATATCCTAGCTCTATACAACCCAAATTGATAAGGACATTTTACTTTAAATATTATCTGAAACCATTTTCTAAGTCTTCTCAATGTTGAAAATTGTGGTAATTTCTGGAGATGTGAATGGAAAAAGTGGACAGTACCTTCTTATCAGGAACTCACACTAATTGAAGGCAAGCAAAACATATGATTGGATATGACCAAATTTTACAGGAAAACTCTTTTTATTTTCAATCAAACCTTGCATAGGGAGCAAAGGAGCTAAGAGCAGCAGCTGCTATGGTAGCTGAACAGAATAGGAGGGATGTCTGGCATGTCCAGTATAAATGGTGGATGAGGAATGTAATCATGATCATTGACTCTTGGTCACCTTTTTTTAAAGAAAAAAAAACTAAATTTAATAGTTTTACAATATAAGCTTGTGAAATCAGGATTGTTTTAAAAAGTTCAGGTTTAGTATTTTTGAACACAGAAAAACATTCATTGAGGATGTAATAACCAAGTTGAGTAAAAACTATAACTGTCAAACAATTTCAGCTTTTCTCACGGTAGTTATATTGTAGGAGTGCACTTAAGCAGTAGCATATTGAAGTTACAGCAGTTTCAATTATGTTAAATGTTGCTCTTATACAACGTTACATAGAACTCTGAGATGCGTGTTGGGAGACATGTTTTTTCTAAAGCAAATATAGGAGCTGTGTCTGTAATTCAAAAGGGAAACACTTGGCATACTTGTTCTAGTTTATTTCATTTACTATCCTGTAAGGCAGCTACATTTAAGCTTTTATTTTTTTAAGTTAATGGGGACATTTCTGAGATGGAGTATGGCTACTTTGAGATTTTGGTCTTGGTTCTTATATTAAATTTTGAGGGTTTCATTTCAATATTTTTTATATTGCTATTTCATTTTAAATATATTATACTAAGTGAAACTTGTTAAATCTTCCTTTCAAAAACTAAAAGTTTGAGGATGCTTTCCACATTTTATTTATATGTTTAGGCTAACTTTAATTTCTAAGTGACATATCCATACATCTATTTCCTTTGCTTTTTCACTTAAACTTAAATTCATGGTTTATCAGAACAAAGAATGCAAACAGGTATTTATCATGTCTGTTACCTATAGTACATAGGAGCTGCTTCAAAACAGAAACCCATCTCCCTTCCTCAAACACTCCGCCTTTTTTTAAATACAGGTATCAAAATAATCCTGAACATGCTTTTTGTTTATGCTAGTAGGTGGTACTCACACCAAGTAACAGTATTAATTTCACCTGCTAATTTAAACAATCTAAATTGCAGCTCTTTCACTAAGCAAGATGGATCAAACAGGCCAGTTATAATTTTCCTTCCTGAGAAATTAGATTTCTGAAGCATATATTCTCCATAGCAATCTGACATTTCTTGCCGTGCTATCATCTTGTAAAACCTGAATTCCATGTGCAAAACTGATAGAAAAGCCTGGAGAACCTAAGGGTACAGTGACCAGGTATTTAGCAAGGCCAAGTAATTCTTAGAGTGTACTAACTAGTGAGATGACAGTGCAAAGGGGTCTGAAATAGTGTCAGGGCAAATCGTATGGCCCAGAAGACTAGGATTCAGTTCCAGGGCGGTTTGTAAGGCCCAGGGGACTTAGAATGCATTGGTTCAGCATATAGTAAGGCCTGACTTGCTTCCATCCCATTGGAATGCTTGATGTTGGTGACAATCAGCCCATCCAAGTGATGTGAACAGCCATGTTGTTGCTTTTTCTGCCTGGCTGCCCCCTGCTATCCGAGAGTTACAGTATCATAGGGAAAGGGGTTAAGGGAAGGTGAAGAGATAGATGCTCCGCACTGGGGTTTCTTCCCACAGGGCCTTGATAGCCAAGGGTACATTAGTTGTTTGAGGTTGGCAGTACTTTCGTTTATTGGAATTCAATCTTTCAGCTCTGATTGAGGAAGTATTTTATGGCTGATTTGGCAACAGAAAGATGGCATCATGTGCACTCAGGCTGTATGATAAGAAAGAAGAGAGTCCAGAATGTCTCTGATAACTTGGACTCCAGTTAGTTAAAACTTTTTTTTTCCATCACAAACTTATCTCAATGGTGTAATAGAGTCATATGGTTTTTCTAGTCCTATAGGCCCTCTAGCTGTGCAAGTTCCTTTGAAGTCAGTGGGAACTATGCCTGCAGAGAAGATGTGTAGCTCTATACAGACTAGGGAAAGAACACCAGATTGAGTATCTTTCTTTTGGAACTTTGAGGTTCATATTTCATATTCTGGCTCATGGCCATCACATACAAACAGAAATACTCATTCAGGCTAGCTGCTTTATTTTGTGCAGAACACAGCTTCAGTGGAAATTTGGTAGCCCACGAATGACTAAGATTTATTAGATTGCTTAATTGATCTTCATCATGTGAATATTATATGTACAAATACAGAAAGTTATTTATATTACCTATTTCAACAATACTATATGTTACGAAACTCTTTGACCATGAATGCATACATGAACAGCATCTTCATTCATTGGGTTAAAATGTTTCACACATTACCTGAATTTAACATGACAACTAATATTGTTTTCTATCAGGAAAATCTTAATCATGGATGAGACTTGACAAGATGCAGCATAAAATCAGTTTGTTATTATTTTGTACCTATATAAGACTTATGTTGTTGCCACAGTTGGATTATAACCCTCTTAATGGCAAGGATTATTTTCTCATTTGCCTTTGTATTCCCTGCATTCAACATAGTTGCTAGAACATAATAGATGCTTAAAAATGTTTGGTGATCAGTTGGTTGATTTTTTAAGCTTGCTTATATTGCAAAGATTTCTTTTAATAAACAAGCTGGCCAGTTTTCCTGGTGACGTAGATTCCATCTAAATATGAAATATTTTGCCTTTTCTCAGCTCCACCCCTGCCCTCTCAAAATGAGTGATTGAGTAACATAATTGTCCCTGCATTCTTTATTTGAAAACAGTGGATCCTATTTGTACAATGGCCCTGATCTTTGATCAATTGCACATATTGAAGTATTTTTTACTTGAGCAAAAAAAGTCATTCTCTGATGTTTTCTGCTACTAGATATAAAATACAAGTAAAGGTAGTGTTAGAAAAATTGTTAAAAGGCTTACAAAAAATAGACATCAGATTCACTCTTTCAAAACCAAATGTCAAACTTTTAGATGGCTTCCTACTGAGAGGAAGGTTTTGCTCCTTGTTATAGCAATTTGATGGTCCAATTTGGCAGAAATCAAAGGGAAAGAAAAAGAGAAAGAAACAGCCCAGAGTGGTGAGATAAAGAGGGGAAGGGAAACACAGAAAATCAAAGGGGGGCACAGTTGCTAGTTATGTCACTTATTTTCCCAAGGTATTGGCAATGTCTTTATTACTGTCACTTCCTTGTTTTAAAGTGGTCTTAATATGAAGAGCATTCATTTAGAAGAATTTTGATTATTAATTCTCTATTTACTTGATATCACTCAATTACCTTTTGTTAATAGATCATTGCCTTTTCTTATGTGATTCAGTTCATCTTCCATTCCTAAATTTCCCCTCCTATGAAATTTCTTCATTGCTATAAGGGACACCCTAGTTTTATGGATCTATTCTTTCCCTCTCAATCAAAAGCCTGTTATCTTTGAGTCTTCATTATCCTTTGTTCCTCCTGTGTTTCATAATCAAATGCTCTTACTTCTTTCTGCACAAAGCCTCTAGAATCCAGTTTTTCTTGATGATCTAAATTCATCTTCAACTAAATGATCCTTGTCATCTACTGTCAAAAGCCCCTGATAGACTTCATATTATACAGACTCAGTAAATTATGTCAGCACTAGGTCCCATGCTGAATTGACTAGATGTGTCCAGACACAAGGATTTGGAAATTATTTTAGTAGGACTCAAGCAGGGGATTAAAAAAAATAAAACTAAACAGAAAAGGTAACAAAATAATTAGAAAAAAATATATCTCAATGTTCTAAAATAACTTTAGGAAGGAAATTAAAGATAAACTAGAATATGAATTCTCAATGACCTGCATGGAATGTGATTCCCAATCTGGCTCTTTGTAAGAGTCCATTTAATTCCTTAGATATATAATATGGTACCTATTTTTAGATTTGCCTGTATATCACCAAAGTCATTTTTTTTCTGGTAGCATTTCTGTATCCATTTCCCCTTTTTATCTCCCTGCTACTGAAATGAGAATAACATTTCATCGTGAACATTAAACAAATTACTTTTGTCTCCCCTGTTAGAATGTGAATGGACAGCTCTTCCGATTTTCTCATTACTTTTCAAGATAGACACTCTACAAAGACTGAGAATAAAAACTTGCTGACTGATTGACCAACTGCCAAAGAATAGAATTTCAAGGTTATGGCAAAATAACTATTTTATCTAGTGGTAGATAAGGAATAATGTCTAGCAACTGATTCAAAAGAATAAAATATATGGTACTAAAATTTAGTGTCCCATGATGATGTGCAATGGCATAAATAAGATATGCCCATAATATATTTATTAATAAATAAAGCCCATTTGAAATGTCACATCCTCCATGAAGCTTCCCTGATCTTCCTAATTGGAAAACTTCCCTTTATGACTAATGAATTTTTTTTTTAATTTGTAGGCAGCATAATGTCATAAACAGAGTACTAGACTTGGAATAAAAAAACCTGATCTTGAATGTGATTAATGAAACTTACTGGCTGTGTGACATTAGGCCTATCATTTAAACTCTGTAGTCCTCAGTTTCCTCATCTGCCAAGGGAAAATGGCAATACTTCACTACCTATCTCATAAAGTTGTGAGGAAAATGCTGTGTAAATTTCAAAGCACAATGAAAATGTGAGTTATTATCATAATTCTGTAAGGCAATGAACTTGCTATGCAATGTATGTTACAATTACCAATTACATGTTTTGTTATTGTATCCCCCTGCCACATTATAAGCTCCTTGAGGACAGGGGCCATGACTTGTCTAAACCCTATGTTTTCTTCAATATTGTGCCATTGTTCTAATTCAAAAAATAGTCACTGGGTTCCCTGACTTTCTTCAAATACCAGCTAAAATCCCACCTTCTAAAATAACCCATTCCTGATTCCCCTTTAATGCTAGTGTCTTCCCCTTTTTATTTTCTCCAATTTTATTCTGTGTATAGCTTGTTTGTATATTGTCTCCCCCATTAGATCTTGAGTTGCATGAGGGCAGGGACTATTTGGGGGATGGTGGTGGGAGTGGATAAGGTTGTTTGTGTTTTCTCTTTTTTGTGTTTCTAGCACTTACTATTTTGCCTGGCACATAGTAATAACCTAGTAAGTGTTTCTTGAATTGACTGGGTAAATAGTTATTGTTAAGGTGATCAAATGAAATGTATCCATATCAATTTATATGTATTCTCCTACATTACAAATTTCAGTCAGTAAAAAGTCACTGAACCAAACGTGCATTCAAGTTGGATTTATGGTTTCATATACCGTGTCAAATAATAACCCTAATTTATATGGATTCACTAGTACTTAATGTAAAAGAGGTACTGTTCTACTTTTAACAGCATTCATTTCTTTGTATCTTGTGAACTCCCCTTTGAGGGTTATCTTTCTGTCTGAAGATCACTCAGGATATTAAACGACACTTAACTATAAGCTATGATTTATTTTTAATTGATTTAGGACTATGAATCGATTTTAGTATGTGAATTTACTCCAGTTTATTTCAATATTTTAAAAAGTATCAGTCAGTCAAACAAATGGCCTAGCCCAGTCAAATGTTAATGAATATTTATTGTGTCTGATATGTGAAGCACCATTCAATGTATTCATCAGTTGCCTGGGCTTGTAGCTACCACCTATGCAATATCTTTCCACGTCATCCCCCACCATCCTCTCCAATAACAACCATCTCCAACAACCATCCTCATGTAGGTCCTCATCTCCTCTCACCCAGACTATTTCAGTAGCCCTCTCCCCTTCTGTCTGACTCCAGTTAGTTCCCTCTACACTTTTTCCTCCACACAGTAGTCCCATTGATTTTTCTAACACAGAAATTTGAACACATCACAGATCCCAAGCTAAAAGGAACTTCACTAGGTCATCTAGTTCCACTGCCTCATTTTACAGATGATGAAAATGAGGAGAATGTTAAGTCCCTTCCCTAGCATCACCCTCACAGGATAGCAAGTTCCAGAGCTAAGTTTTGAATGAAGGGCCTCTAATTCCAGAGTTGGTGCCTTTTGCCTTCTGTCCCTGCCTCCTTCTTAGTTTTTTTGCTTTTTGTTGTTGTTGTTGTTGTTTCTGTTTGTTTTTTTGGGGGGAAAGGTAAGGAGATTGTGTTAAGTGACTTTCCCAAGGTCACACCGCTAGTAAATGTCAAGTTTCTGAAACTGCATTTCAACTCAGATCCTCCTGACTCCAGAGCCCATGCTGTATTCACTGAACCACCTAGATGCCCCCTTCTGCCTCCTTTTTATAGGGAAGGCAGGGTGGTACAGTGGAAAGAGAGTGAAACTTGGAATTGCAAACCTCACTTGAATCAGTTGTTCTCTCCATTGATTGTATCCTTGTTCTTATTGGTTACCTCATATTTTCCCACACTTCTTTTCAATCCAACCTGCTATCTCTAATCAGAATGACTCGTTCTAGAATCTAGTCAAGGAATCAGTTGTTTAAAAGTGTTGGCTAATTATATTCAACAGTGACAACTAAATCTAAACATTCAGTTCAACCGAACACGGAACCTGTTATAAGACCAGACTGTAAGTTTCTTCAAAGCAGCATTTGTCTTTTGCCTTTCTTTGTCTCCTCCACAATGAGCACAACACATGGCATTTAGTTGGAACTTCATAAATGTTAGTTGACTGAATGGTATTGCTATAAGGAACTCACAGCGAGGGTACTTTAACAATGTAGATTGGCACTTTTACCCTAATTAATCGTTTTAAAGAGTTGGCTGGGAAACAGAGAGATTCAGTAGCTTGCCCAGCATCATCAGCCAGTTGGGTCTGAGGCAAGGCTTGAATTTAGCTTTTCCTGATTGGAGTTAGACTATCTATCAAACTATCAAGTACTGGCTATGAATGGGCTATATCAACTATTGGTCTTCTGTAATGCAGGGGTGGGAGGGAGGGAGAAAGAACCCAAAATGTAACACAATATTTAATTAAAAAATAATATGGGTGGTGATAGTAATCTTGGAATAGATATCAAGAATTACCTAGAAAGCCTTCAAATTATCTCTTATACAGGTTAATTGAGATACTTAAGAACTTATGCAATCCCTTCAGTTTTAGTTAGTTAGAGATCAACTTACCTTAATCAAAGCCTATGAGTTCATTTAGTGCCATTATAATCCTCAGAGAATGCAGATGTTTTAACATAGTTTGTAGCTATTTTATTTGAATAGTGAAAAGAGCAAACATAGTAGAAGAAATTGACAGATGAAGAGCTACTTATATATTCAAATGAGATTCTAAGAAAATAGAAAAATATTTTAATTACAATCCATGGTCAATTTAAATGTAAGAAATATCTCCATGAGTCACTTTTTCCAATTTTTACCAGTGGAAGCTGTACACATTTTGAACTTTAAAAGATGTAGTCTTCATTTAGTCCTCTAAAGCTTTCTATGAATGAGACAAGAATAAGATACTATTTTTTAACCAGACAGCTTGTCCTAGTTCTAGGAATGAGGGAAATAAATCAAACAGTCCCTGTATGCAGCGATTCTCTTCCTGATCCAGTATACACTGAAGCAGGGAATTTGTGACAATTAGCTTTTGTATAAAGAGAAATGAATGAATTCTTTGTTTTCGTTGGACTGGTTGACCCTGCTAGTCTATATATCTGAACTTCTCTATCATATATTTTGGCCCTTTTGTATCCCTGAGGGCTTAGCATAGTGCCTTCTGGCACATAGTAAGCATTTAATAAATATTTATTGACTAATATTTACTCTCTGCCTTCCTTTATCTTTTGCCTATACTAAGAACTGGGTCTAGGTTGATCAGATATCTGAGAATGGATAGTAGATGTAGTGAGATCACCCAGGGCATTGATTCTTTTGACTTTGGCTTATCAAATGTCTTCATTAGGATGACCTTTCTAGAACAATCTTCCTTAGGCCACTTATAATGGTTACTATTTCTCACTCTCTTCCCTAACATTGTAAACTACATAAGGTCAAGGAGTTAAACAACTGACTCTTCTCCCTAAACATTCTTATAAGAAAAAAAAAAGAAAAAGGAGGGGACAAAGGGGAAGATGAGGAGAGGGGAGGAAAAGGAAAAGAAGATGAAGATCTAATTATATTGGGTATAAACCTAAGAAGAACAAATATTTATTCAAGAGATTTTTGCCCAATGTTGTAAGGTGCCCTTCTTCCTAAATAAAATGAAGGGGTATTTGATTAGTGATGTCTCTTCCACTGTCTCATGTACCCTTCAGAAGCCACACATGATGGTTTATGTTTTTTGTTGTTCAAGATTATCTTACCCTTAAGCTTGCATCCATAAATCAGCCTCCTCTTGTTCTTTTTGGCTTGTAAACCTTTCATGACTGAGGCAGAACAGTCTTAGTGCACTAAAATTTTTGGTTGGACCAATGCATTTGTTGCCAAAAAAAAAAAAATCCTCTGTTCCTTCCTCATTGATATGAAGAAGTGGATTTAGATGGGAAGGACCACAATACTACTCTGTACAGACAGCTACTTTCTTAAATTTTCTAACAGATTTTAGAAATTATAATTGATTTAAACTCTGGTAATAGCTAGGAACATCAGATGCATAATGACTTAAGAGTTATACCAGCATTTGTAAATTTCTGAAAAAAGAACAATTATATGATTATAGAGTTAAATAAAAAAGAATTTGAAATGCCTTTTATTCACACCCCTCCCTTAATTTTATATAGGGGGAAACTGGGACCCATTGTGTTTAAATTTCTTGCCCAATGTCACATTTCTTTATGAGGTGTGAACTTGTCTTTAATTGAATGAATAAGGGAAGGGCATGACTGCCTAATCAAACAAGCTAACTGCACCTCAGATGGTATTAAACTGAGAAGGAATTTCAACATCAAATTCAGCCAAGTGGTGAGGGATTCCAGGTTACTGAGAGCTTTCAAGAGGAAAACCATTTTGCTTATACTAGATGACAGTATCAATGGGGAGGAGGGATGAACCAAGGAGTATTAAAACCCCACAATGACAATATCATTGTAATTGGTTTAAACACCGATAATAGGAACAGTAATTGCATACTGAGGTGTGTACTTCTCTTAAATTGCTAGAGACAGGACTAGTATTGTTATTAGAAAGACTGGACTAGTAATAGGCAATAGAGATATAAACAGATACAGAATCAAGTGGACATAAAAGGATAGCTACTCAAGAGAAGAAGCAACTTCCCTCATGACATACAAAATATTGACTATGGATTCAACAGATTCCAATAATCAAGAATTGTGAGTTTGTCTTATGGCCAAGTGTAGCAACGGTCTGTTAGCAGCTGCCGTAGGGGTGTAAGACCCACCAACAACTAGCACCCAGAAAGCTGCCAGCACAGGTTCTTCGATCTGCTTTACTAAAGAAAAGAACGTTAAGGGGTTAACAGTGTCAGTTTAATCAAACATACAAATATCATTCACATTTCGGGGGAAGAGATCAGCCCCCTGAACTTCAAGGCAAATACCAACAGAAATTACAAACATCAACGGAGAGACCTTGTCTGATTCAAATCACAATACATAGTTACCAGTACCAACATCTGGGTTGCAAAGCTCGCGGGGCAGTTTGCAGCTTGCCCAGAGTCTCAACAGTCCTTCTATGAGTGTGCCCCAAGAGTCAAATGTCATGCTCTCCTCAGTTATATCCGGTTTGGAGCCCTGAGGGCTCTGACCTCATCCAAGCTGGGTGTGGGAGAGTTCCCCATCCCCAGTATTGCATCATATACAAATCAATGATTCCCAACTGTCTCAGTGCTGAGAAATTCTCCTAGACAGAAAGATCCCACCTTATCTGCCCCATTCAAACAAAGGCCAGAATCATTAAAAGCGCTTAAGAGAAGAACAGTAAAAAGTCCCACCTTAATTACTATTACACCAAGTTGTACGTGTTACGTGATTTGAGTATAGTTTTCCATGGACTTGAGTGTAATTGTATGCTCTTGATTTTGGGTTGATATTTTTTACTAAGGATTTTTATTATAACTACTTAAACCTTTTATGAAAAAAAAAACTAAATCTCAATGAACGAAAATAATTGTAAGCATAACAGTGGGGGTTCATGAGCAATAATACAAGTTATCCCATCCCCTAGAAGCCTGAGGAGAGTAATGGTGAACTCCTTTCTGGGGAACTGGCCCACCAATATGAGTTTGAATTGGGGAGGTAGCACAGAGGGGCTGCTACAAAAGCAATTTCAGAGTTCACCAGAGGCATTCAAGGAATTAAGAACCTAGGCCTTTTCCCTAAATATTATTATATTTCCTAAAACCACAAGAGTAAAACCACATAATAAATAATGCATTAAAGGTTTGCAAGACATTTTACAATTATTTCATTCCATCCTCAGTTCTGGGTGGTAAGTGCTATTATTGGCCATTTTACAGATGAAGACACTAAGGCTAAGATGTGTTAAGTGACTTACCCAGGGTCCCACAGCAAGTAAGTGTCTAAGACCTAATTTAACCTCAGGTCTTCCTGAACTCCAGTGCAGCACTCATCTACTTTTCTACCTAGCTGCACAATGCTGCACATAATGTAGCTTCCAGTTGTTACACTCTTGTTATATCTAATATAATTCCCCACATATTGGTTCTGTATCTTATTTACGCTTTTATATATTTACCAGAATTGGCATGAAAAAATAAATTCTAGCGGATGAGAAGATGTTTGGCTAGCTAGCAGTTTGTGTAAAGCAGATGGGGGGGTGGAATTATAGTAGACTGAAAACTCAGAATGAGGGCGAAAAAGTGATAAAGTCAAAATGGCTAATAGAATCTTAGGTTGAATGAAGAGACACATGGAGCCCAAAATTAAGGATGTGATGGTCCTGTTGCACCCTCTACTAGTCAGATCAATTCTGCAGTATTATGTTCAGTTCCTGGTGCCACATTTTAGGAAAGACATTAATAATCTAAAGGATGGTCAGCAGACCACACCCACCACAATAAAAGAGTTCAAGATCATGCCATATGAGCATCATTTGAAAGAACACAAATGGTTGTACTAGAGAAAGAGAAGGTGTAAGAGAAACAAGATTGCTGTCTTCTGCTATCTGAATGGTTAGGCCTGTGGAAGAGGTATTATATTTGTTCTGTTTAGGTGTAAGTTTTATAAAGGAAGCCTTATGCTGAATGTTAGGGAGGCCTTAAAATAATTAGTGCTATCCAAACATAGAATGAGTTGCCTTCACTAGAGGAATTTAAGCAAAGGCTAGTATATCATGGAGCCAGATGTTTGTTCAAGTGTGAATTAGACTAGATGGCCTCTGAAGACTCTTCCAACTTTGATATTCTATATAATCCATGTTATAAAAAGAAATGCACACAAATACGTACATATAAAGTAATCTTGAATATAATAGGTATTGATTAAAAGTACAAATCAATCGTATCTGTATTCTATAAATAATCTGACTGACCACTAATTTGAAAATGTCAAATTACATAAAGTAAGTATCTGCAATTGATTTTATTTCTCATATAATTACAATATTATTATTGGGAAAGAAGTACTTTAAATGACTAAACAAACTTTTTTAATGACAAAACAAAACTTTCAGAAACAAAAGTTTTGTTTCTGAAAGCAAAGCAAGAAGTTGAATGTTATGAGTAATAACTGAAAAAATTGAGAGTGCAATTGACTCGCTGTGTGTGTATGTTTTCAAAACTGGATTCTGTTGTTAAAAAGTCATATATGTTTAACTTGGAAAATCAGCATTTAAAAACAGGCATATGCACACAGGTGAGTGTGTGTGTGTGTGTGTGTGTGTGTGTGTGTGTGTGTGTGAGTTTAACAGAGATAGAGATTTTTATAGATGAGAAAACTGAGGCCAAAAAGTTAAGTGTTTTTCCCAAGGTCACAAAACTGGTTTATTTAATTTGTCACTGTTACAAATTTGTGGGAAAGGCTATTTTGTTCTGCTTAAATTAAGTTTCATTAATATTATTGGAAGAAATAAAATAAAAATAAGCATACATTATGCTCCCTTGCTAACATTTCTGGTCTTTCAGATTTTAAAATGAATCATGTTATAAAAAATAATATGTTTACATTAATATCAAACAAATTTACCATGTTCTGTTTTGTTTCTATCTAATGGGTTCTAAAAACTAAAGATGTTCTTCTCTCTTTCTTATAATTTGATATTTTAACATCAATACTAGTATTTCTCTACTTGTAAGAGTGAAATCCATCCATGCTTTCTCATTTGTTCAATTCCACATATTTCATAAGTACTCTATGGAAGATCAACATAATGAGCTATTGGCTTTTTGGTTGTTGTTCTTCTGGATCACTTTGCTTCCATGGGTGTCAATAAAAAACACAGATTGTTCATCTGCTATCTCTTTCTCGGTTATGTGACCAGCACATTGTTGATAATATCTAACCACTTTTCTTGCAAAAGTCAAAGTTGATAGAATGTGCAATCTATTTATACCCTCCATATGTCTTTCCATCACCCTGTGGCTAATGCACCATATGATTCTTCCAACATCATGGTGCTCTGTAAGTCATAGCCAAATAGAATCAGCTAGAGAACATTAATGATCAAAAGAAGGGCTTTCGTAATACAAAGTAGCCCAGTATAGCTGAATTCATTCCACAATTTCTCAAAATAAATCCAATCTGCTATTTTATCTTTCATTCTTGGCCCAGCTCATTTGCATCTCCTGTATCTGTCCAACAGAGATGTATTGGTGGAGTAACCCAAATGGCTACACTATATCAACATATTTATACATTTTGTAACATACAGTATTTATATACTTTTCTTTCCCTAAAAGCACTGCTGAGTCAATTTCTTTTGAGCAATGATGGATCACTTTGAAAAGGGCCTGGAAATTTCTAAGTTTTGTGTAAATAGCTTCATCGTCCTGAAACAAGGGATTTTCTGCATTCTCTCTCAAGTATATTCCCTCCCCTACATGTTTGTATAAATAAGAGCATTTTATGAATATGAAGGGATCTCAATAGTCATATAGTCCAACCTGCTCTATGACATACCCAACAAGTTATCAACCAGCCTCTTTCTAAAGACTTACTTTGTTAGAGTGCCACATCCCCTGTTAGTCAACTCCAATTTCTGATAACTCTAATGGAAAATTTTGCATGGCTTCAAACCTAAATTGTTCTCTTTGTAACTTTCCAACATTCTTCCTGATTCTACCCCTCTGAAACCAAAAAAAAAATCTAATTCCTGTTAGACATGGTAGACATGGAAATACTTATGAACAATGATGATATCCCTCAGAGTCTTTTCTTCTCCAAGCTAAACATCCCCAGTTCCTTTCATCTGTTGTCATGTGATATTTCCATTTGGTATGTTGTCTTCCCTTCTAGAATTTTAAATTGTTTGTCAATGTCCTTCTTAAACTGTGGTCGTTGAAAATGAGCATGTGGCCTGATCAGAGACTATCACCTTCTTTTATGGAAAACTATACCTCTCATAATGCAACTCACAACTGAATTTGCTTTTTGGGTAGCCAAATCACATTGATTCATAATTTATTTGTTGGGGTTTTTTGTTGTTGTTGCTGTTGTTGTTGTGTTTTTTTAGGCTATCAATGTTAAACCTAGGGTCACACAGTTAGTCTAAGACCAGCTTTGAACTCAGATCTTCCTGACTCCAGGGTTGGTGCTGTGCAACATTGATTCACATTAAGCTTTTAGTCCATGAAGACCACCAGATATTTTTCAGACAAACTATCTAACCATGCCTTCCTCATCTTATACTTGTGAAATTGATCTCTTGAACCACAGTATAAGGATTTACATTTATTTTTACTGGCTTTCATCTTATTAGTTTGAGTCCAGTACTCCAGCCTCTGAAAATCTTTTTTAGATCCTGACTACTTTCCAATATATTAGCAATCCCTCTGAATTTTGTGGTCTCTGTAATTTGATGAGCATGCTGTGTATGTCTTTATCCAGATAATTAATAAAAATATTAAAAAACTCAAGGTCCAGAATCCCTAGGGCATTCCAATTGAGGCATCCCTCTATAAAGACAATGAATCTTGTCATGTGGTACTAATCCTTAGGTACATGTTACTTCATGACTATGTAGGCCTACTCTAAGCCTTTCTAATTTAGTAGAAACAACTAGAGATTGTGCTAAACTGGCCGTACCTTTCTAAATGCAGGGTCACTTCCTATCATGATGAGGTCTGAGAATGGAAATTTTGTGACAGATTTTCTCAAACATCAACACTATAATTCAACATAGGACAAAGGATTCTTACTCAGATACTGGTTTGTGTACATAGCATCAGAAAGCTCAGACATTTGATAAATTGTATGAATGGAATCAGAAGCAAAATTTCAACTAAAAATCTATAGAAAGAGCTTAAAGGAGACTTTGAAGTCAATTCATGCAACCAGTTCAACTAGTTATAGATCAGAAAATTGGGACCCAAGGGGAGGTAAGTTAGCAAGGTCATACAGGTAATAAATGGCAGACAGGAATTTTCAGCTTAGACCTCTGTGTAAAAATCCACCTTTCATTATACTCTTTCATTTTATCTCCATCTTCAAGAGTTTAATCATAACTGTATTGCCTAAATTGCAGGAGTTGCCCCAAATTGGAGGAATCTAGGTTACTTGGTCTCCAAAATGGAGATAATAACAAGCACAAAGCTTTCATGAAGATAAAATGAGGGGACATATGTGAAGTGGTTTTCTAAAGTCTTAAAGTACTATATAAATATTAGGCATGATGATGATGGCAGTTGTGGTGATGTTCAAGTGGTGAAATGACATAGTAGAAAGGTCATCAGATTTGGAGTTAGCTCATTGAGGAAATGAGAGAATAAGAATCCAAAAGTATGTATGTAGGCTGCTACAATAGGCTGTCTCATAAGTTTGCTATTACGAGTGATGGAGTCCTCTATTTGAGTTGAAAAAATCAGCTGCATCAATACAAAATGAAAGAGTCGTCATTAGACAACTCTTATAAAAATGCATCTGAGTGTTTTGATGAGTATGAAACTCAATGTAAGTCAAGAGGGCAATATGACACCAAAAAATCAAAACTAAGGTGAACTCAGGCTACATAAACTAAACACTGCATCCAGAGTGAAGAAAATGAGATTGTTCAGCTATACCTGGAGTGCTACAACCAGTTCTGGTTTTCTTAAATAGTATTTTCTGGCACCCTGAAATATATCTGGAGAAAGGCATCCAGGGTGGATGTGAAATTATGCTGTATGAAGGGTCAATGGAAAGACTCAGTGATGTTTAGTCTGAAGAAGATATATTCAGCTTTAAGAAAATGCAATGGGTTTCCTGAGGATATAGTGAGTTCCTCATTTCTTGTCTTTGGAAAACCATATTTGGAGGAAGTGAGAGAGAAGATCTATGTTTCAAATTCTGATTAGACTAGATAAACTCTGAGGGTCCTTCCAACTCTGACATCATATGCTTCCAACTACTTGAATTATTCAATGTCACATGAAAATTCTATTACACTTTTTGACAGCTAGTGAAGTAAGGTGTACAGACTGCCAGGCCTGCAGTCAGGAAGACTCATCTTCCAGTGTCAAATATGGCTTCAGACACTTAACAGCTGTGTGATCCTGGGCAAGTCACTTAATTCTATTTGCCTCAGTTTCTCTTCTGTAAAATGTGCTGGAGAAGGAAATGGCAAACCACTCCAGTATTTTTGCCAAGAAAACCCCAAATGAGGTCATGAAGAGTTGTACGTGACTGAGGGGAAAAATGACTGAATTAATTTTAGTTTTACTGAGAAATAGTTTCTCTACCTCTAACATAACACTTTGGGGAGACCTGGTACCTCACTACTACTATAACAAGATGATATAATCATTATAATTGTTTTTAATTAAATGATCATTAGAATTCAATAAACTAAAACAATTATTGGAAAGTTAATATTGTAAAATCTATAAAAATCATTGTTAAATTGAAATAAATCAGTAGGAATATTTATCTTGAATTATTCATAGGACAATATTGGTTCATCTCAATGACTTGTACAAAGTAGCTATCTGTAATGATTAATCCACCAGGCTTTCTCCAAACAGAAGAAATAATTACACTTTTAGACCTCTGTTCTATAATCTTCTACTTTCAGAATAATTAAGTAGCACATCATATCTGAACAACTAGGTGGCACTAGTGCATTGTCCTTTAAATTAGGGAACAGCAAATTCAAGTATGATCTTAGGTACTCCAGATCACTGATCTCAAAATCTGATCCTCAGATGTTTGTTTTGACAGTCATTTAGGAGAGACTCATGATTGCATATTGGAAGTACAATCAGTCTGCAGAGATTCCCTAACTATACCCTTTGCTCTGATTGATCTGCAAAGTATGTGAACCTTGATTTCCTTTTTTCTTTTTTATATCACAAGTACCGAGAAAAGCCAATGTTCTACTAAATGATGGAGGTATACTGCAAAGACCTCTGCCTTCTCTTGGGATGTGAGTGATTTGAAGCATCCAGATATTTAAATAGGAAATGATTCAAGATCGTTTTCTTTGTGTCAGTGAAATGGAGAAACAATTTCATACATGAGCCCAACAAAGGATGTCGACAGTCTTTTAGAGTCTCTGAGTTATGGGTTAAGGAACAAAGTAATAAAAGTGGTAATGACAATAAGAACTAACATTTATATTGCTTACTATGTATGGGGCACTGTGTTAAACACTTTACAGTTATCTCATTTGAGCCTTACAACAACCCTCGGGAGCAGGTGCTATGGTTAGCATCATTTTATAGACGAGAAAACTAAAGAAAACAGGAGTTAAGTGATTTGCCCAGGGACACACAGCTAGTAAATGTCTGAGGCCAGAAGTGGATAGGGAGGGAGATAGATAGACTCATAGTAGACTTGGACATAGATGATATAAACTTTGCTTTGCCCAAACTTTAAAAAAATGGTGCTTAACCTTTGAATATATAAATTCAAAAGAAAATAAAAGTAATGCCTTTTATAAATAATATTTTAAAATGAATAAAAATATGATAAAGATTTTCAAAACATATAAAGTGACAGAAATATGAAAATAAGTGATATAATACTTGAATTACAAGCACTTATGGATTCAGTAATCTTTATTCAACTTGTGACAGAATATGAACATGGATTGTATCTATGATTTCATAGTTACAAAGAAGTATATCCCTTCTTCAATTCAAGTACCTTCAGTATAAGGCATAGCAATCTCTTCCTGGTTACTAAACCAACTCTTCATCAACTGTGTCATACTAATGACTCCAAAGAATTTCTTATTTATAAGTTTTTTTAAAGTAATAATACAGACGATTCTGTTACTTTTGTTGTTTTGTCAGTTTCAGTTGTATCTGACTATTTGTGACCCCATTTGGAACTTTCTTGGCAAAGATACTGGAATAGTTTACCATTTCCTCTTTTAGCTCATTTACTAGACGAGAAAACTGAGGCAAACAGGTTTAAATGACCTCCCCAGTGTCACACAGCTAATATGTGTTTGAGGCTGAATTTGAACTCAGGAAGATGAGTTTTCCTGACTCCAGGCACAGCACTCTATGCGCTGTGCCACCTAGTCGGCTCATTCAGTTACTAAATAATCCTATTGGATTGGGAAATGGCAAAGCCAGAATCCCAGGAAGACTTATAGAGTAATGCCTTCAGATGATTATATGATGGGAAGTGCTTTTAGAATGTAAAATTACACTTCTTTATTTGGGAGATTTTAAGATAGTTCTTTCCTGCTCTCATATATATGACCAGGAATGAAAAAGCAGTCACCCTCATGAGAGTCGTAAGGATCTTTGACTACAGTTTCAAAAGTAGGAGAGAAATATGGTAGACAGTTTTCCATGTGCGCAAATAGTTTGAGAGAGAAATAATATAAGTGATATCTATGAAACAAAGGACTTTTAGCCAGATATGTCATAACTCTAGAAAAGAAAGTTAGAATCTTTGGTAGGCCTTTTCCTGAGTACTTCAACCCAAAGCTGCCAATGAGTTCAAGAAAATTTGGAATGTTGTCAGTAGAGAAGTAACCAAATCCCCCAACTCTTGGGACCACTGTTAGAAACCAGTTACTGGAATGGATAGACCAGAGAGCTTACATAATATGGAGACTTCTGTGTTCATGGCTGGCGGTGTAAGAATAGGTGTTCTGTTTTATGCTGGCTTAATTAGGAACTGGGCCTTTGGATATACTTTGTACTGCTGGTAGTTTTGTCTTTGACCATTTATGTACCTTGCAATGATTTATTTTTGTACTGAATAGAATGCATGTTATTGTTGCACAGAATTAATTAAAGCATTTAGTCGTTGAACAGAGTTGTTCCATGAGTAAAACTAATTGGCCTGTGTGGGAATCAAATCTGTGAACTTGACCTTTTGAGCAATAATTTTTGAAACAACTCAGCTAACAGACTAAGCAAATGTAATGTTTACCTATGTCAGTTCTGTGGTGGTAACAGTATGATGTAATCTTTCTCCATTCTTTAATTCAACAAATATTTAATGATCCTCTTCTACCATGTAAGATTTTGTCTTTGTTCTTGGACCCTCATTAAGGATATAGATGTCATATTTAGAAATCTTAAGTTGAGTAGAAATATTTCAACTGAGGAATAGAACAGATTTGTAGTATTGCCTTCATCTCCTATGTTGACAAGGCAAATAAATGAGTGTTGTATGACAACCCAAGCCAGTTAAGGAAATTAAGATAAAAACTGTAGCCAAGGAAATGGCCTAGAAATTTTGCCAAGGGACTAATTGTCCTGTGAAGTTAATAAACTTGTGCCCTAATGATCTCAGTTAGTAAAGTAATCTTTGAATTTTTATTGCCTAAAGGGTCTTGGTATCAGCAATATGAAGTTATCAAGAAAACCAATAAATGAGGTTTAAAAGCTTCAAAGCCTTAAAGGAAAAGTCAAACAGAGCAGTGTAATCCTGATGAGAAATGAAATAATTAGTAAAGTGAATATGTTTGGCATTTATTTCCTGTACCACAATCTGAATGGCTTAGTATTGGGTGCATTCCATTTTAATTCAATAATTATATGAACATTTTTTATTTGAAAAATGATGTCATCTTTGAGAGAAATTATAGAGTAGGGTTTGATAACTTTTCCATGAAGTGTATGAACCTCTTACTAAAATATTTTAAAATACATTAAATAAAATACACAAAGGATTGCAAAGATTACAAAGAAAAACAATTTTGATGTAATAGAGTTATCAGGACAATTTTTAAAATAAGTTATTGACATTCCTACTATTGAGAATCCAATGAAGATAAGGGGAGATGTGTCAAGGAATTCTTTTTTTTTCATTAATTTATTTATTTAACATATTTAGTTTTCAGCATTGATTTTCACAAGAGTTTGAATTACAAATTTTATCCCCATTTCTACCCTCCGCCCCACTCCAAGATGGCGTATATGCTGGTTGCCCTGTTCCCCAGTCAGCCCTCCCCTCTGTCACCCCACTCCCCTCCCATCCCCTTTTCCCTTCCTTTCTTATAGGGCAAGATAAATTTCTACACCCCATTGCCTGTGTATCTTATTTTCTAGTTGCATGTAAAAACTTTTTTTTTTGTTTTTGAACATCTGTTTTTAAAGCTTTGAGTTCCAAATTCTGTCCCCTCTTCCCTTCCCACCCACCCTCCCTAAGAAGTCAAGCAATTCAACATAGGACACATGTGTATCATTATGTATAATCCTTCCACAATACTCATGTTGTGAAAGACTAACTATATTTTGCTCCTTCCCAACCCATCCCCCTTTATTGAATTTTCTCCCTTGACCCTGTCCCCTTTCGAAAGTATTTCTTTTTGACTACCTCCACCCCCATCAGCCCTCCCCTCCATAATCCCCCCATTTTTTTATCTTCTTCCCTCTTCTTTCCTGTGGGGTAAGATTCCCAATTGTGTATGCATGGTATTCCCTTCTTAGGGCAAATCTGATGAGAGCAAGGTTCACTCATTCCCCCCTCACCTGCCCTCTCCCCTCCTCCCACAGAACTGCTTCCTCTTGCCACCTTTATGTGAGATAATCCACCCCATTCTATCTCTCCTTATCTCCGTCTCTCAGTATGTTCCTCTCTCATTCCTTAATTTGATTTTATTTCTTTTAGATATCTTCCCTTCATCTTCAACTCACCCTGTGTCCACGCTCTCTCTCTCTCTCTCTCTCTCCCTCCCTCTCTCCCTCTCTCTCTCTATATATATATACATATATATATGTATATATATATATACACAGATAGATATATACATACATACACATTCACCGATATATATACATAAACATATATGTATGCATATTCCCTTCAGCTAAACTAATACTGAGGTCTCATGAATCATACACATCATCTTTCCATGTAGGAATGTCAACAAAACAGTTCACCTTTAGTAAGTCCCTTGCAATTTCTTTTTCTTGTTCTTTTTCTTGATTACTTTTTCATGCTTCTCTTGATTCTTGTGTTTGAAAGTCTAATTTTCCATTCAGTTCTGGTCTTTTCACTGAGAAAGCTTGCAAGTCCTCTATTTTATTGAAAATCCATATTTTGCCTTGGAGCATGATACTCAGTTTTGCTGGGTAGGTGATTCTAGGTTTTAATCCTAGCTCCATTGACTTCCGGAATATCGTATTCCACGCTCTTTGATCTCTTAATGTAGAGGCTGCCAGATCTTGGGTTATTCTGATTGGGTTTCCACAATACTCAAATTGTTTCTTTCTGGCTGTTTGCAGTATTTTCTCCTTGATCTGGGAGCTCTTGAATTTGGCAACAATATTCCTGGGAGATTTCTTTTTGGGATCTATTTGAAGAGGCGATCAATGGATTCTTTCAATTTCTATTTTGCCCCGTGGCTCTAGAATATCAGGGCAGTTCTCCTTCATAATTTCTTGAAAGATGGTATCTAGGCTCTTTTTTCGGTCATGGCTTTCAGGTAGTCCAATAATCTTTAAATTATCTCTCCTGGGTCTGTTTTCCAGGTCAGTGGTTTTTCCAATGAGATATTTCACATTATCTTCCATTTTTTTCATTCCTTTGGTTCTGTTTTATAATATCTTGATTTCTCATAAAGTCACTAGCTTCCACTTGCTCCAATCTAATTTTTAAAGTAGTATTTTCTTCAGTGGTCTTTTGGACCTCCTTTTCCATTTGGCTAATTCTGCCTTTCAAGGCATTCTTCTCCTCACTGGCTTTTTGGAGCTCTTTTGCCATTTGACTTAGTCTGTTTTTTAAGGTGTTGTTTTCTTCAGTGTATTTTTCAGCATTTTTGGGGGTCTCCTTTAGCAAGTCATTGACTTGTTTTTCATGGTTTTCTCACATCCTTCTCATTTCTCTTCCCAATTTTTCCTCTACTTCTCTAACTTACTTTTCCAAATCCTTTTTGAGCTCTTCCATGGCCTGGGACCAGTTCATGTTTTTCTTGGAGGCTTCTGTTGCAGGCTCTTTGACTTTGTTAACTTCTTCTGTCTGTATGTTTTGGTCTTCTTTGTCACCAAGGAAAGAATCCAAAGTCTGAGACGGAATCTGGGTGCATTTTCACTGCCTGGCCCTATTCTCACCCAACTAACTTGACCCTTGAGTTTTTCAGTGGGGTATGACTGCTTGTAGACTAGAGAGTTCTATGTTCCACATTTGGGGGGGAGGTGCCGGCTCTGCCACACCAGCACTGCTCCTTCCCCAAGGACCCTCAACCCGGACTGGGCTTAGATCTTCAGCAGGCTGTGCACTCCTGCTCTGATCCACCACTTAATTCCTCCCACCAGGTGGGCCTGGGGCAGGAAGCAACAACAGCTGTAGCTGCCCCACCTCTGCTGCCCCCAGGGCTGGAAGCCGAATCATGAACTCCTTCTACTCCTGCAGCTTTTCCCACTAACCTTCTCTGCTGTCTTTGGTGTTTGTGGGTTGAGAAGTCTGGTAACTGCCGCAGCTCACTGATTCAGGGCGCTAGGGCCCCCTCCGCCTGGCTCCTGGTCTCTTTGGTCCACGCCGTTCAGGCTGGGCTCTCCTCCACTCCATTCCCAGCTCCCAGCTCCGTGTGGGATAGACCTCACCCAGAGACCATCCAGGTAGTCCTGGGCTCAAGCCCTGCTTCCCTCTGCTGTTTTGTGGGTTCTGCCGTTCTAGAATTGGTTCAGAGCCATTTTTATAGGTTTTTGGAGGGACTCGGTACAGAGCTCACGCTAGTCCCTGCTTACCAGCCACCATCTTGGCTCCACCCCCCGTGTCAATGAATTCTAGAATCATTACACCTCAGAGTTAGAAAAAGCCTAAATAATTATCTAATCTCAATAGCTGTGCTTGGTTTCTGTTATTAGCAGAGAGACAAGAGCTACTTTATTCCATAGCATATAAGGAAACAGATTGGCGAAGTCCATTTCTTGCCCACAAGTTATGCTCAGCTATACTTATCCTTAAGGAATCATTGATTTTAGAATGTTTATGAGCAGTGACAAATGAGAATTTTACATGTGGTAGATTATTATATTCTGTTCTGGTTAGGTTCTCTTGATCATGGAGACTTGGAGAATATAAGAAACCCATTTTCAGAGGAGAGCTGAATTACTCAGTCCTTGGACTCTGTTCTGAATAGAGAGCTTTACCCATAATACCTCAGTCACTCCAGGCCAGTATCCTGGTTCCTTCTTGCTGCTCACAGAGATTGACTCCTGTTCCCTCAGGAATACAAATGTGTGCCTTTATGCAAATGTACAGTCTTTGTATCAATCCTTAAGGGATTGAATAACAGAGCAGAAATTGAAATACCATGTCCATATGAAAATTCCAAGAGAAAAAGAGTTTCCTTTACCCCCAATAATTGGCTAAACCATGCCCAATTTTCCTATAAACAACAAAATTTATAAGCAGTTATGAAATACTGTGTGCTAGTCAATATACTAGGATCTAGAGAAACAAAGACAAAAATGAAATAGCCTATGACCTCAAGAAACTTACACTCTTCTGGGAGAAAACAACATGTGCACAGATAAGTAGAGAGGAATTCCGGGAAAGTGGGGATGTAGGTAGAACAATTGAAGACACTCGTGAAGGCCTTGTGTAGGAAGTGGCTAGGGAGTCCAAGGGATGGGGAACATTGGACATGCAGTCAAGAAGACTTGAGTTCCAATCATGTCTCAGAAGCTTACTAGCTGTGTCACCCCAAGGCAACCACTTGACTACTCTTAGGCTCAGGTAGCTCATCTCTGCAATGGGGACAATAATATCACATGCTTCACAGACCTTAATAAAGCACTATGGATAGGGGGCGGGGCTACGATGGCAGCTGGAAAGCAAGGACTTTCTTAAGATCTCCCCCAAATCCTTCCAAACACCTGTAAAAAATGGCTCAGAATAGATTCTAGAGCTCCGGAACCCATGAAATGGCAGAGGGAAGAATGTCTCCAGTCCAGGACAGCCAGAATGGTCACTGAGAAGTGTCTATCACAGGTTGCAGGGAGCAGAGTGCAGCCCAGCATGGGCAGTGCTGGGACAGAGCAGACCAGAGTCAACCTGGAGCAGGCCTTAGGGCCATGAATCATTGAGCTGTGCCAATCACCAGACTTCTCAACCCACAAACGCCGAAGACCACAGAGCAGGTTAGTGGGAAAACTGCTAGATCAGGTTAGAAAGTGGTCCGGCCCCAGCACTAGGGGTGGAAATGTGGTGCTGGGGCGGTGCCAGCAGCAGCAGGAAGCTCCTGCAGCTGCTTCCAGAGCTCCAGTGTCAGCTGCTTCTGGAGTCCCTGGCTCACACAGTGGGAGGAATCAAGAAGCAGACCAGAATGGGAATGCAGGGCTTCCTTTGCCCTGCTTGGATCTGGGTCACAATCTTAGTTGGTGGTTCTTGGGGGGGGGGGGGAGTGCTGCTGTGGCACAGCTTGCGGTGATAGTGGAGTAGAAGTAGCTCTGAAAAAAGCAGCACAACCACTGAAGCCTGGAACAAAGCACTCTCTACTCTGCAAGCAGTCACACCCTGACAAAAAGGTCAAGGGTCAAGTAGTTGGCTGGGAACATGGCCAGGCAGTGAAAAAGGATGCTGACTCAGATTCACACTCAGACTTTGGAATCTTTCTTTGGTGACAAAGAAGATCAAAACATACAGCCAGAAGAAGTCAACAAAATCAAAGAGCCTACATCAAAAGCCTCCAAGAAAAATATGAATTGGTCTCAAGCCATGGAAGAGTTCAAAAAGGATTTGGAAAAGCAAGTAAGAGAAGTAGAGCAAAAATTTGGAAGAGAAATGAGAGAGATGCAAGAAAACCATGAAAAACAAGTCGATGACTTGCTAAAGGAGACCCAAAAAAAAAAAATACTGAAGAAAATAACACCTTAAAATAGACTTACCCAAATGGCAAAAGAGCTCCAAAACACCAATGAAGAGAAGAATGCCTTGAAAGGCAGAATTAGCCAAATGGAAAAGGAGGTCCAAAAGACCACTGAAGAAAATACTACCTTAAAATTTTGATTGGAGGAAGTGGAAGCTAGTGACTTTATGAGAAATCAAGATATTATAAAACAGAAAGAAAAGAATGAAAAAAATGGAAGACAATGTGAAATATCTCATTGGAAAAAACACTGACCTGGAAAATAGATCCAGGAGAGATAATTTAAAAATTATTGGACTACTTGAAAGCCACAATCAAAAAAAGAGCCTAGACATCATCTTTCAAGCAATTATGAAGGAAAATTGCCCAGATATTCTAGAGCCAGAGGGTAAAATAGAAATTGAAAGAATCCACCAATGGCTTCTTGAAAAATATCCCAAAAAGAAAACTCCTAGGAATATTGTTGCCAAATTCCAGAGTTGCTAGGTCAAGGAGAAAATATTGTGAGCAGCCAGAAAGAAACTATTTGAATATTGTGGAAACACAATCAGGATAACACAAGATCTAGCAAGTTCTATGTTAAGGGCTTGGAATAGGATATTCCAGAGGTCAATGGAGCTAGGATTAAAACCAAGAATCACCGACCCAGCAAAACTGAGTATCATGCTCCAAGGCAAAATATGGATTTTCAATAAAATAGAGGACTTTCAAGCTTTCTAAGTGAAAAGACCAGAGCTAAATAGAAAATTAGACTTTCAAACACAAGAATCAAGAGAAGTATGAAAAGGTAATCAAGAAAGAGAAATCATAAGGGACTTCTAAAGTTGAACTGTTTTGTTTATATTCCTACATGGAAAGATGATTTGTGTTATTCATGAGACCTTTCTCAGTATTAGGGTAGCTGAAGGGCATATACATATATATAGTCAGAGGGCAGAGGGTGAGTTGAATATGAAGGGATAATGTCTAAAAAAATAAAATCAAATTAAGGGATGAGAGAGGAATATATTGGGAGAGGGAGAAATGGAGAGATAGGATGGAGTAAATTATCTCACATAAAAGTGGCAAGAAAAAGCAGTTTTGTTGGAATGGAAGAGGGGACAGGTGAGGGGGAATGAGTGAATCTTGCTCTCATTGGATTTGACTTGAGGAGGGAATAACATACATACTCAACATACACACAGGACAGTAGGGAGAAGGAGATTAAAAGGGGGAGATGATAGAAGGGAGGGCAGTTAGAGGAGCAGGTAATCAAAAGCAAACACTTTTGAAAAGGGACAAGGTCAATGTAGAAAATTTAATAAAGGGGAACAGGATAGGATGGAGGGAAATATAGTTAGTTTTCCGCAACATTAGTATCGTATAAGTGTTTTACATAATGATACACATGTGGCCTATGTTGAATTGCTTACCTTCTTAGGGAGGGTGGGCGGGAAAGGAAAAGGGGGAGAGAATTTGGAACTCAAAGTTTTAAAAGCACATCCTCAAAAGAAAAAGGTGTTTCTGCCTGCAACTGAGAAATAAGATATATAGGGAATGGGGCCTAGAAATCTATCCTGCCCTACAAGAAAGTAAGGGGAAAGGGTTTTGGTGGGGAGAGTGGGATTACCAAAGGGAGGGCCGACTGGGGAATGGGACAATGAGAGTATATGCCATCTTGGAGTAGGGGGAGGGTAGAAATGGGGAAAAATTTGTAACTCAAAATCTTGTGAAAATCAATGTTGAAAACTAAAATATTAAATTATTGAAAAGCAGTATATAAAATCTAGCACTTATTCTCAGTATAGGAGACAGTCTGTACAAAGATGTGGAGGTGGGAGATTGGATGTCATTTAGTGAGAACAACTGCCTTGCTAGAACTTGCATTTTGTCAGGGGACATTGTATGAAGTGACCCTAGAAAGTCACAACAATAATCATTATAGCCCTTATCTCCACCAAATTCCAAATTAGCAGAGTCCAGATTAATGATGTTTTCTTTATATGTGAGCTAATGTATGGTCTTACAGTTCCTGCTACATGTCAAAATTGGTTCTATTTGTTGCTCTGTATGTGTGCTTGCCACCTTACATGACTTTGAAAAAACCACCATTAATGACCAAGTAGTACTTACAGTGAAGTTCATCAGCTCTTCTCATATTGATCTTATTATTTGAATTCCTTTGGAGGTTTACTGGAGGCCAAATCTGGGGACATTTTGCCACTACTGCATGTCATTTTAGAATTGCAAATGTTTCCAGCTGAGTTCTTAGGAACTGATTGACAGCTATCATCATGTCAGCATACATGCTTGTTGCCCATCAAAGGCACTGACTGCATTGAAAGTAGCATTGCCAGCACTCATAAGAAACAAAATATTTCCCTACACACGCCATTAGTTTCCCTCCATGGTGTTCACAAGGGAATTTTTATGCTGATTTAGTTCTTTGAGTGGTAGGTGCTGGCAGTTGCTGCTGTCTCACATTAAGCACAGATTGCTTCACATTGCCGAGGCAGACACCAGTACGGTAATGAGTCTGTAAAGATCATTCTTCTGTATGTTAGCAAACAGAATGATTTGTCATGGCTGCTACAAAACCAATTGAAGGTAACTGGAGCTCGTGACTCTCAAACCTGTCCACTATCACTCTTAGCTTTACATCAACCAGAATAATATGGTCTGATCACTAACATCTTGCTCTAAAATCAATCTAGCTCTAGAGCCAAAAGTGATTGAAGAGGTCATCTAGTCCAACCCCCTCATTTTTAAGGAAAAGAAAACCAAGGAAAGCCCAGAGAGAAGCTCACGTCACAGAGACATAATGAACTAGGATTTGAACCCAGGTCCTTTGATTGATTCTGAATCTAGCATTCTTTCCACTGCATAGCACTATCTCTCTAAAAGGTGGAGAGACTTCCCTGCTGCCTAAATATAGCAAAAGATCCTGTGATAACACAATTAGATGGAGATACCCTCTCAATGCATGAATTGCCATAACAGACCATAGATTTAGCTGTAAGGGACCTTAGAGAGCTTTACTTACAACTCCCTCCCTGCATTTTTCCTTTGTTTTGTAATTTGATCAAGAATAGCCTCAGTGGTAGTTGCTCTCTGTGACCAGACCCATCTAAAAACAAAACAAAACAAAACAAAAAGTAGTATTCTAATGATGCAACACAGCTATAAAAATGAAACACCCCTCTCTCAGGAGAATCAAAATTACAGATTTTTCTTGGCCCCAGAGAGTAGTTGAGGAAACACATCTCCTTCCTCTTTTTGGATGGGTAGAAAACTAGAGTGTGAATTGTTACAGACACTGACAGATGTGGTGGGTCTATCAGTTGCCTTTACTCAACTTGTGCGTGCGTGCGTGCGTGTGTGTGTGTGTGTGTGTGTGTACACATAGCAGTGGGTATTTAACAAGAGAAGCCTCAGTAGAGGAGGGTGATGGAATGAGGAGCATATCTGGAAATGACTGTCGTGTAAAAACAAGTTGTATCAATAAGACTTGTAAAATAGTTATAAAAATTGTGATTTGCAAAGGGCTATAAAATGCACGTTTGCAAAGGGCAAAGGAAAGATGCATATCGGGTATAAGTAAGCTATAGCATATTATTTTAAGGAAAACCTTTGCATGAGAGTAGCGTAAAAACTATCTGGTATGCATGACCAGCAAAGCAGGAAGGCAAGACATTTTCCTATGATCATGAGATTCTATTTAGCAAAACTTTTCTTCAAAAAGGAAAGAGTGCCAGGGAGATGGGGATGGTAGAGAAAGATGGAAACATGAGATTTGCAAAGAATATTAAAAGACACATTGGAACACATCGAGTTCGTTAACTTGTTGTTTGTCCTTAATTCTTGAAGAGGACCAATGAAGTAGGACCTTCAGGGAAGTGCAAGATCAAGAACTAAAGAGACTGAGAAGCTGTGTATGGTTTACAATTTGCACTGATGGAAAAAAAGCCCACACCAGTAAGATAACAGAGCCACTAATTATCAAATTATAGGAGAGAAATTTTATAATTAACTTGTCTTCACAATATGTAATTAAAGCATTTTGAATGGGGTCCAAGGTAAACCCACTTTATAAAAAATTCCAGTTTATAAACAACCGCTTTCTAAAGGAGGATTACAATATACTTAAATATTCAATCTCCACCCTGCCTCCCCACATCATACTTATTTAGGACTTTCCATTATTTAGTTCATGTTAATCTTAATTACTATATAAAATATTGTAATTATTTTCCCTGTCCTAGTTCTTCTGCAGGTCAGATCCATATTCCCCAAGTATAACCTAAAGCAATGTATTTAGTTCCCTACCAGTTAAATGTGAGCAAGCTACAGTAAATCAGAGGGGGAAATCTTTTAGTTAAATCTGTAACTGACAGACACACATACAAATGCAACCTTAATTGTTAAAAATAAAAGAAAAATTGGTAAGAATACTTCACATCCTTCAGATGTTCCAGTTTTGTCTGAACATGACCAAATAGGTTAGTCAAGTGAAGGACAGGTCACGTAAGGCCTGAGAGGGAGCTATTAGGTACCTGAGAACCTAGCAGAAGTGTTCTGCTAGCACACATTTATTACTATTGACTAATTAGAGGAGGACTTGGGATGGTTTGGTTTAGAAAGCTGTAAGTTGATATTGGGATATCCAAGATGAGCTTAAGGGAAAGATAGAATGAAGATGGCCTAAAAACACGTGACAGAAAGCTAAGGTGACAAAGCAGAGTTTCCTAGAAAAAAGAACAGAAGAGAGCAGGAAGAACAAGCAATGGTAAGAGGGTTCTGATTGGAGAAGCCAAGAAAGAGGCAAGGAAGCAACTAGACCAAGGTCTGAAGCAATATTCAATCTCTCTACAGGAAGTTGTTCTGACAGACTCACCAAGGAATCAGTCATTACAGGGCTTTCTGGGAAGCCTCATCATTTAAGGAATCATCCTAGCCTTAAATAAACAAAGCCTTGGTAGAAAGATGGTGTGAGTAGCGTATCTTAATGTGCTCTTGCCTAGGAATCATCCCAGTTGGATAGAGGAGACAATGCTTTGTCTTTGGACTAAATGGTCCTCACGGCCTGTGCGAATAACAGGGGGAGTCTCATGGCATTCCTCCTCTGATCTGTTTACTAAGTGTGGGACTAGGAGTCAGGTAAAGGGTTTTGACCTGAAACCCCATAACAATGATTCCATAGTTACTGATTTAATTAATAACCTAAGAGATCATAAGTTTAAAAAATTATTACATTTGTGTAAAGTAAGAACTATACTTTCATTGAATACAAAGAAGAATTAGTAATGATTATATAATATTGCATAGTACAAGCCAAACCAAGATTAAAGCAGTGGCAGAAATTGATAGGTAAGGGCAGAGTGTGTACTAAAGCATATTTAATCTTTAGCTCACTACTCTGCAATTCATTATCTTATGGGAATACATTGAGGCTATTGATTTCCATAAGATGTAGACTTTTAGCTTCTCCTAATCATGTCCATTAGTTTCCTCTAGACAGATTAATAATTTTTCACAATTGCTAATGGCAATTGTAGGCATTTAATTTTGCTTCCACTCTACTATAGCTGCTATTTGGCAGCATGTTCGTGTAGTAGATAAAAATAATCCTAAGGCAAAAAAACAATCTCCATTTGTTATAGTGCTTTGTTTATAAAAACATCATTATTGGTATTTTAAAATATCAAAAAAGAGGGGAAAACATTTGACTTTAGTACTTGAAGTTAGCTAGTTATCTCTGGATTACAAAGTAAATGATCTAAAGGTGATTTTTTTTGTTTGGAAGATATTAAATGACTGCTTTTTCAAAATCTAATGTATCTGAAAATATGTGCATATATCTACATATGCATATACATATATTTCAATTCAATACTCATTTATTAAGTCTTCAAGATACTGTGCTGGGTGTTATAGATACCAAGACAAAAAAAAGCACTCCTGGCCCTCAGCGAGCTTACTTCCTCCTGGATAGGCACAACACAGACAGAGATAAGTATATATAAAATATATACAACATAATTGCAATTGAAAGAGAACAAACAACAACTTAAAGCAGAGCAGCAAATGTCTCATAGAAGAGAAAGTATCTTAGCTGTATTTTTAAGAAAACCAATAGAGATGAGGGGCAAGTTAATTCTAGATGTGGCATTTTGTATAAAGGGAGCCCCTGCTGGGCAGTTGAATGTGAACACAGTTTGCATGGAATGGACTGATAAAACTAGGAAAGTAAATGCAGGTCATAGTTTGGAGAGCTTTAAATTTCAGCCTATGGATTTTGGGTTTCATTCTAGAGACAACAGAGAGCTATTCCAGATTTAGAGTAGCTGGGGGTGGCATGGTCATATATCTGTTTTAGGGATACCAATGGGACAACTGTGTGGAGCACTGCTTGGAGAAAGAAGCTAGACCTCAACTAAATTAGATGCTATGTAAGTGGTGAAAAGGGGACAGATTCAACTGATAATGTAAAACATGAGGAAATGAGAATATGCTAGCACTGACTACATTTCTTTCCCTAGCCAAAAAACAATATATATATATATATATATATATATATATATATATATGTATGTATATATATATACACACATATATATATATATATATATATATCTAGAGAGAGAGAGAGAGAGAGAGAGACAGACAGAGAGAAAGAGATAGAGATAGATAGACATGTATATGTATATGTGTGTATGTATATGCATGTATATATGTTTATATGTGTATATACATGTTTGTGTATATGTATATATATGCACATACATGCATATATGTGAAGTTATATGTATATATTAATATGTGTGTATGTGTATGTGTGTATATACATGTGTGTGTGTGTATATATATATATATTCAAATCATCTCTGTAAAGTTAAACTATTTGGGGTTTATACAATGAACTTCAAAATTTCAGCCCTTTTGTATACATTTTGGATAGGGTATATTTCAAGGAAGTATTGAATAACTGAATAATCAGCATTATTCAGTGCTTTGGATTTCTGTTCAGTGTTTCATTATCTCAGTAGCTAGTGGTATCTGTACAATGAAGGAAGCCTCAAACCATTGAACCTTTGCACTATAATTGAACTTCTAGGTTTCCAAGTACAACCTAAAAGCAGATAAAAATTCCTCCCTCCCCCACTCATAACATAATCTTTGTGTGAAGAACATTAAGTGTCAGGAAACCAACTTGTTTCAGAGGTGGCCCCATTTTACTTCATGCACCTAGGTGGCACAGTGGATAGAAAGCTGGGCCTGAAGTCAAGAAGATTCATCTTCTTAAATTCAAACACATCTTCAGATTCTAACTAGCTGTGTGACCCTAGGCAAGTCACTTAACTCATCTATAAAGTGAGCTGGAAAAGAAAATGGCAAGGCAATCCAGTATCTTTGTTAAGGAAACCTCTAATGGGGTTACTAAGAGTCAGACATGACTCTTTGTTATTGTGGCTTTTTTTTTACATCAAGCATAAATCTCCCATTTTGTTTTCAACTCCTGCTTGTCGTTGCCCACTTTGCCTTCTGAGTCTAAGCAAAATGAGTACAATCACTTTTCTACATAACAGCTCTTTAAATACTTGAAGAAAAGTGTCGTGCCACCCTACCTTTTAGCTGTTCTCTAAGCTAAACATCCGCAGTTGCCAATAATCACAAGTTCAAATCTCAAGGCATTTCACCATCCCTGTTGCCTTTCTCTATACACTATCCAATTTATTATTGGCCTTCCAAAATTTGATGGTCTAAAATGAATAAAATATTTCAGATATGATTCTGGTCATGACAGAGTATAGGAGGAATATTACTAATCTTGAATTGAACACTATGGTCTTTCAATACAGCCCCACATTAAATTAGTCTTTTTGGTTTTCAAGTCGTTCTGTTGACTTATATTCATCTTTCAGTGCAATAAAATCCCTACAAGTTTTCTATAAAAACTATCTGACCATCCACCCTTGATCTTATACTAATAAATTATTTTTAACCTAAGTGTAAGATTTTATGATTAACTCTGTTTAATTCTGTCTTAGTAATTTTGGCCCAATGTTCTAGCCTGTCAAGATCTTTTTTGATCCTACATCTGTCATCTCATCTTTTTCCACAGTCTTTCCTCAGTTTTGTTTTGTTTCAAAATTTGATAGAAATATAATTTTTTCTTTATTCAATCCACTAAAAATGTTTAACATCATAGGGTCAAGAAGAGATTCATGTATATTTCCCTTGATAGCTTCTTTTAAGTTGACATAGAAGCATTTTAGATTATTTTATGTGAATCATCATCATCATAAATGGAATTTATGTTGCACCTATTACACACCAGGTGCTTTCCAAATATTATCTCATTTGATCTTAACAGCAACCTGGGAGGTTGGAACTATTTTATCCTCATTTTATTTTTTAGTAAATTGAGGAAAATAGATATTTAATTGGCCTGCCCAATGTCATAGAGTTAGTGTCTGAGGCTAAATTTGAACTCAGGTCTTCCTGATTCCAAGCCCAGCTCTCTATCCACTATGCCCCCCTGGCTGCCTCCTAGCATTTATGTAGCACTTTTAAATTTACAAACTGTTTTATATAGTTATAAAAATTTTGCAGTGATGATTTGATTTGACAATTCTAGAAAACTTCCATGTTATGTTCTGGATACTTTCCTTCGGAATATCAAAGACATCTCTTGTCAGGTCTACAAACAGCTGCCTTCTGACCTCTCAGCAGGGCTGAGCTAGTCACCAACTCTAGTATCTTCTTCCTCTGATTCCAGAATGATATTCTTGAAGGACACTGGATTTGAGAATGAAATAGTCTCAGTTCATATCCCAGCTCTGTTAATTACAATACATTCTGTTGAACCTTGCCTCATTTTCATTGTAGCATGAGGCTATCATATAAGATGACCTATACAGCCACTTCCATCTCTAAATCTATGATCTTATTTTTCCTTGTCTTGGATCACTGGAAAACACCATCTTTATTGCTTATAGATATTTCTTTCTCAGAGGATACAGCTCGCTCTTCTTCCAGAAGGGCCTCATGTTTTGCTTAACTCCAAGTGTTCTGTGGTCCGTCTTTTCATGCTCTCCCTCTATAGTGCAATCATCTACCCTCCAACTTTCTGACACAGATTAGTTTATACACATGCACATACACACACACACATATACACAGATAAGGGTCCCATTATGCTTCTCCAGCACTTGAAAATATTTTTTTTTCACATTGAAACCACTCTTTTTCATTTGTTTGAGGATCTTTATTCCTGATAATATGGAGAGTGGGGAGGTGTTCCTTTGGGGTGTAGCCTTAGAATGTGATTTAGGTAAAAAAAAAAGCTCTTTCTCCATCTTGCGTATGATATGTAGTTTAAAATTTTCAGGCACAATAAATTTACATGTAGTAATTTTTTTTATTGATTCCATAATTTGCTTGCTTTCCTCCCCGAGATATTTCCTTAAGACATAAGACGTTTGTGTACTCTGGGGATGATCACTTCTCTCATTATTTCTGGTACCTCATGTTAGAATAATCACTGGTAGGATAGTCCAAGCAATAATTTTTCCCCCGGATGACACTTCTGCATTCATTCTTTCTCTATGAACTGTTGGCTATCAACAGGTTGGTAAAACATTACTCATCTGGAGGAGTTTTGGTCCCTAGGCAATCTGGCCTATTGACATTGTTTTCTGCCCTAGTGGAGGGGCACCATAAATGGTGTCTCTCTACCTGAGACCTCCAGAGGAATAGAAATTACAAACACTTTCATATACCTTCCATGAGGTCTCTTGCTATTTGATATAATGCTCCTCCATAGAATATAAGCAACTTGAGACTGGTCATTGTCTGCTTGTTTGTTTCTGTTTCTTTTTATTTGTGTGCCTAACACTTAGTTTAATGCCTTGCGCAGTGGAAGGGTAACTAAGTGGTGTAGTAGATAGAGTGCTAGGCCTAGGGTCAGGAAGACTCCTCTTTCTGAGTTCAAATCTAGCCTTGTTCACTTACTAGTTGTGTGACCCTGGGGAAGTCAATTACCCTTGTTTGCCTCAGTTTCCTCATCTGTAAAAGGAGAAGGAGATAGCAAGCCATTCCAGTATATTTGCCAAGAAAATGCCAAATGGAGTCACTAAGAGTCAGATAGAACTGACCAAATGGCACAATGTTAAGTGTTTAATAAATATTTGTTCATTTATTGATACTCCCTTGATGAGTTCCTTTTTCTATAGTTTGACTTCCAGAAAGATAGACCAGGTTCTTTGGTGATCAAATCCCTTACTTTTTTGGTCAATATCAGAATTCTTATGTCATCGTTCTACAAGTGAGTACACTGGTAGTTTTCCCTATTCAACTTGGTTATTGTGAATTAGCTCAGGGCTATTTTTTTCTTCCACTGATGATATGCTTACTAGGGGAAAATCTAGGACCAGATTTTTATTTATCCATACCTCCATTGTCTCCTCCATTAGAATGTGAACTACTTGACAGTAGAGACTATCTGTGCCTTTCCTTGCATCTTCAGCACTTAACAGATTGGCTGGCACATAGTAACTGATTAATGAATGCTTGATGTGATTAAAAAATATTGAGTAATTGACTAATAAGTACAATTTATATAGCCATTTGAGGTTTATAACACATTTTATGTAGGTTATTTCATCTGATCATTAGTGAGGAAGGGGTTGTTATTATCCCCATTTAAAAAGAAATTATATCGACATCTTTTTTTGTTTGTTTTCATACTGCTGAAAAACCTCCAAACTTCTTTTCCCCTACTGCCCCTAAAAGAGCCCTCTCATATAATATTTGTTAAGGAGAAAAAAGGAAAGAAAAAGAGGAAAACAAACCAACCAAATCAATCAATGCACTGGGAAAAAAGAAAATATATGCAGTGTTCCACATCCATGGATTTTGCACCTCTGCAAAGGAGTGAGATGGGTGAATCTTCTCTCATCTTTCCTTCGGAGTCATGCTGTTGCTTTGTAATTTCACAACATTCATTTTTGGTGGTTTTAGGGATGTTCCTTTCATGTACATTGTTGTGGGCATTGTGTGTATGGTTTACGTGGTTTGGCTTAGTTCGTTGTTAGTTCATGTGAATCTTTCCGGATTTCTCTCTATTCACCCTATTTGTAATTTCTCATAGTACTATTATCCCTGTTTTGCAGATGAGGGACCTAAGGTCACACAGCTGGTGGTTGGAGCAGGATTAAATCACAAAGCACACTTCTAATTTCTGCAGAAATCACCATGGCCTCTGATGCCAAAGTCTATGGGCATCTGAACCCATATTTCTTTTTCCTAATGTATACCTTACCCTAACCTCTTTGTTGTTCAGAAAACTCTCAGCCTCCTGCTGGTAGCATCCAATTTGGCATTCATTTGAATATGGAACAATTGGATGTTGCTTGTCCATACCTGAAACTCTGATCCACATAAATGCTATCAAATCTTTTGAGTGAGTGTCATTTCAGAACTCAGAACTCCAATATGTGAACCAGATAACAGGTCTCACTGACAGTAAGTCTCCAGTTAGCCAATGCAATAGGTTTCTGGCAGCCATCATTGTCCTAGTACAAGGTGCCTCCAGGCCATCCAGGCTGACATCTGTGTAGAACACAAAGGACATACTGAGATCAGCAAAAGCCAATAATTCTTCCATGTGTGAGACAATTAATTAGCTCCTTGGAGACTTAATCATATCTCTCCTTCCAGGAGACTCCAAAGAGTACCAACACATCAAGTCTTTGTCACTTCCTTTGTCTGGGACACCATTCTACTCTTATCCTTGTGCTTCTTTACAACAAGATCTCCATGAGGGAGATCATTAGGAGGCTTCAATAGGATGGCAGAGTTTTGCAGTATTGTCTAACCCCCAGAAATGTCCTCATTCGTGATAGCTCATTGGTCGTGTTTTTGTCTTATCGTCTTATGCATATGACTCTAAAATCAACCTCTCTCTGTCTCTCTGTCTGTCTCTCCTCTCTTTCTCTGTGTCACACACACACACACACACACATGCACACACATATATAATCTGTCTTCTGAACTCCAGACCTGAATTTCAACTGTTTATTGCACCCTACCATCTGGATATTCTGTTAGTCCACAAATTTAATATGCCCCATACACAACTCCTTATCTTTTTCAGTAAACATGATCCACTATTTTTGGCTTTCCTCTGAATCCGCAGTCCAGCAATCTAAGCCAAAGGTGGGGAACCTGTGGCCTCAAGGCCACATATGGCCCTCTAGGTCCTCAAATGCAGTCCTTTGACTGAATCCAAACTTCACAGAACAAATTATTTTATTAAGCACCTACTATGTGCCACTCCCAGTGCTTAGCCTAGTACATAGCCTAGTACATATAGTAGGTGCTTCCTAAATGCTTGTTGACCGACAGTGAATGACCTCCTAGTGTTTCTATTTATGTTGGTATTACCATCATCCTCTAGTTCAGCCAGGCTTGATACATTGTAGAATAAGGATAAGAATAAGAACAAGCCCTTCAACAACAAATCAATTGTCAAGTCCTACCATTTTTGTCCAAATACTATATAACCTCTTCTCTCCAGTGACCATCTCACTAACTAGTTTTGGTCCTCTTCAACACTTTCATAGACTATTGGATTAGCTTTATAACCAGCTTCACTGTCTCTAATCTTACTCCCTACCAATTTGGCATTCACACAGAGGAAAAATGGTCTTCCACAGAACATATAGGAGTACTAGATAGGAAATGTCAAATTATAAACAAATTGGAGGAGCAAGGAAGAAATGATATCTCCTATTTATGGATAAAAGAAGTATTCATAACTTGAAAGTGAGAGAGAGGCTCACACAAGATTAAATAGGCAATTTTAATTATATAAAATCAAAACAAAATTTGCACAAACAAGTTAAATATAGTTAAAATTAGGAGAGAAAAAAACTAAATGGAAAAGTCTTTGCAGCAAATTTGTCTGATAAAGGTTTCATGTACAAGATGTGTGAGGAACTGATTCAAATATCATGGTAATATTGATCTAAGAGCCATTCCCCAACACATAAATAGGCAAGGATTGAATAGGCCAATTTCAAGTAGAAAAATCCAAACTATCAACAATTATATGAAGAAATGTGCTAAATCTCTCATAAGTAGAGAAATACAAATTGAAACATCTTTGAGCTTTTACCACACACATATCAGATTGTCAAAGATGGCAAAAGAGAAAAAATGGCAAATACTGCAGGTAAACAGATACACTGTTGGTAGAGTTTTGCATTAATCCAGTCATAACTGAAAATCTATTTGGAATTGTACCCAGGTAGTTATTAAACTGTGCATACCCTTTATCTTAGCTAACCTACTACTAGATCTATATCCAAAAGAGATCAAAGAAAGAAAATGACTGTAATACACACACACACACAGTTCTTTTCATAGTAGTAAAAAATTGGAAACTAAGAGCCTGTCTATTGGGGAATGGCTAAACAAATTATGATATATGAAAGTAGTGGAATATTAATGGACCAAAAATATGATAAAATGGCAAATTTCAGAGGAAATTGGGATGACTTCTATGAACTAATGAGGAGGAAAGTAATTAGAAATAGAACACTCTATAATGACAGTAGCATTGTAGAAAACAAAGACAACTTGTAAAGAATTTAGAAGTCTAGTCAATTCAATGACAAGCCACAAATTCTGGATACTGAAGATGAAACATGTCATTCAACTCATGCCAGAAAGCTGATGGATTTAAAAATGCATTTTTGGTTGTCATGGCCAATATGAGAATTTGTTTTGCCCAATCATGCAGGTTTTTGTATTTCTTGCTCATTAACAAAGGACGAGAGAGAGAGAGAGAGAGAGAGAGAGAGAGAGAGAGAGAGAGAGAGAGAGAGAGAATAAATGCATGTAAAATAAATACATTTATTTGTTCAGTTTTTTTTGAGAAATGCTCTGACCATTTCAACACATAAACTTCCTGCTTCAATATCATCAAGAGTTCCTTGTTATCTAGAGCAGCAGGCCTCCACCTGCACAGTGAGCCAAGGATGGCTTAGCTTCTACTCCATACAAAAACAACTGGTGAGCTGGATGTTGTCTATGGGCCATAGTTTGCCAGGCCTTGGTTTGAAAGATAAAATACAAACCTCTAGCAGTTAAGGCCCTCAGCAATCTGACTTCCATCTAATTTACCTGCCTTTTTTGATGAATTCCACTTACACTTTACTTCTAGTGTTTTCAGAACTTTACTTGCCATAACTTATGTACATTAGAGCTGGCCATCTTCCAGATTAGAAATATACTCCTTCATCTTAGCATATCAATATTCTTCCCTTTATATAAGACTTCTCCTCTGTATAGCCTTTCCTGATCCATCCAGTTGAAGGCATTCTCACTCTTCACTCTTTCTTAGAACACTTTGTCAGGATCTCTCTTTTGCCCCCATCACACTCTCCTTCATAGTATACTTATATGCACATATTAATCCCTTCTTATTAAACTTTAAGACCACGGAGAATAGGAGATATGACACACACACAATCATGAGTGTGTGTATTTAGCTTTCTGTCCACAATGCCTACCACAGTACTTTGCACATAGGAATGCCATGATTATTGTATAAGTACCTCTTCTGGTTCCACTCACTTTATTCTTTATCAGTTAAGTTAGGGTATTTCTTATGGCATATGTGTATTCAATAACTCATTCAACAATCACTCAAGTGGTGTACGCTTATTTTGTTTCTAGATCTTTGCTACAGCAAAAAAAAAAACGTGATACTACAAATATTTTTGTACATATAAGTTCTTTCCCTCCGTCTTATGTCTCTTTAGGGCATGTGGCTAGTAGTAGTACTACTTTGGGGTTATTGTTCCAAATGGTTCTCTGGAATACTTGAACCCAGTTCACAGCTCTAACAAGAATTTATTAATGTGCCTATCCTTCAATAATTGTAATTTTTTAATTTTTTCAACTTTCCAGTTTGATGGATATGATTTTTCTTATTATTGATGATTTGGAGCTTATTTTTATATGATTTTTGAGAGTTTGTTTTTTTTAAGAACTGCCTCTTCACCACCTTTGTATTTATCTATCAGGAAAGATTCTCATTATAATATATTTGTATAAATCCCTTTTATATCTGCAATATTAGACTTTTATCAGATAAATTTGCTTAAAATTTTCCCCAATTAACTGTTTTGCTTCTATTTCTAACTGAATTCTTTTTACTTGTTTGAAAACTTTTCAGTTTTACGTAATTCAGATTATTCATCTTATGTCTTATCTTCTCTGTCCCAATCTTTTTAATGAGAATTTTTTTTCTATCCATAGTTGTGAATGGATTTTTTCCCGTTCTCCTCTAATTTGTTATGTGACCTTTTATGTCTAGGGTATATATATTTTTGAGATTATAGTTGTATATTCTGTGAATTGTTGATCTAAGTCAAACTGCTTTCCAATGTTCCCAGCAGATATTTTGCCAAATGATGAGTTCTTACCCCCAGTAGTTGGTGTCCTGATTTTATTGAACACTGTTATTCTATGTTCAATTGCTCCTTTATATCATGTACCTAATCTCTTCTTTTAACCATTTTTTTCTATTTTGTAACATAAACATATTTTAATACAAATCTATTTGATGGTATAAAATTATTCAGATTGTTAATATTGTTTAGTAGAGATTTAGATCTGATCCTGTTCAGCTATCTTCCTTCCCATTTTTTTTAATTATTTTCCTTATGATTCTTGACCTTTAATTCCTTCAAATGGATTTTGTTATTTTTTAAATATTTGTATAAAGTAGTACTTAAGTAGTTTGATTGTTATGGTATTGAATCTGTAAATTAATTTACATAGTATTACATTTTATTAGACATTTTAAACCTTAAAGTCCGTATACACTCTGTCTGAGAATTTTTGATAGTAGAGAGGAAAACCTCATATACACCTTAGACTTTAGAAGAACAGATTACACAGGGTTAAGAAGTAGAATGTGTAGGACCCTATGGCCTAAAAATTCTACATTAGTATAGATATCCCAGGAGGAATGAGACACTTTCAAGAATAAAATTCTGAAGACACAAAGAAACAGTTCCAATGAGAAGGAAAGGGAAAATCATCTAAAAAGACCAAGGTGAACACACAGGGAACAAGCAACTTAAAATTTTGAAAGATGTATATAGAAGGTAGAATCAAGAGCACATAACAAAGGATGAACGCAAGTATGCCATGGCCCTGTTAAGACTAGTACCAATATTGATCAAAGTCAAAATGACATTGGTAAAGCAAGCCAAGGAAGAAAAAACAGGATTTTTAAAGCTATGTTTTCTAAGAGGCAATGCCCAAAGAATAGCTAAGATAAGCCATAAAGGATAGGTTAAAAGATATAGAGTTGTTTAGCCTGGTGAAGAAAAGACTTACTGGGACTTTTGAAGACTTACTGTCTTCAAACATTTGAAGCTATATTATATAGAAGAGGAATTAGTCTTTTTCTGCCTAACCCCAGAAAGAAGAACTAGTCAGAAGGTGAAGAAAAGTAGGTTAATGTTCATAAGATAAATCTTGCCCAAAATTATACGTCCCAAAAGTGGAATGTGGGTAGAAGAGGTGTGGATTGGGTTCCACCTCCCTGGATAGCTTCACACAACAGCTAGATGGCCATTTAGGAGTATTATAGACAGGAATCTTATTAAGGTATGAGTTGCACCAGATAGTTCAAGCTCGCTCCTAACTGCAGTTCTCTGATTCTGTGTTGCCTATCCTCTTATTTTAACAGAAACATAGAATTTACTTTACAAATATAGTTTTTGTACTGTGTCTTTCCTCCTAAGGGAGAGTGCTAATGGCATATTCATGTTTTCAACATATGGATTCCTGACAGCAGTATCCTTGAATAAATATAGAATAGTTTGCCAAAAGTAATCATTAAACTAATCATTAGTAAATGGCAGAGGAATCAGAGACTTCCTGAATCATTTTCCCTTCCTATCTCTAGCATCAAGCACTAGAATGGGGGTTTAGAGGTCATCAATTCCAACTCCCTTACTTTATAGATAATAAAACTGAGAGTGGCAAAGGGAAAATGACTTACCTAAGGTCACACAGAGAATAAGTGGCACAGCCAGATTTAGAAGCCAAGTTTTCTGAATTAAAACCAATTCTTTCTCCTACACCTACTTGAAACATTCTTCTGGAAAGCCATTCCATCAATTTTGATTCTGTTGACAATGAAGTTTTTCTTTTTCCATCAGGAATTTAAGTTAAAAATTTGAGATAGGAAATTTCCTACCATATTTCTTAAACAAAGACATTCAAGTATCCTAGTCTGAATGGGAAACCTAATTTATTAGAGTCAAGTGCAAAAACATATAATTCAGTCCAATAACAAAAAGGATAGGGAAAATAGGTGTTACACTAGTGTTATTCTGTGAAATGCATTTTTATCATTAAACATTAATGTCTTTGTGTGAACAACATCAGAATGATATTACACATTTCCTTCTGCTTTTCCCTATTTTTATTCAAATGTACTCCGTGTGTGTGTGACATGAGAGGTTAGATACAGATGTAAGGCCAGTATTGTGGAGTGGATAGACAATTGGACTTGGCATAATGAAAACTCAGAATTAAGTGATGCTTCTGACATATCTTGGCTGTGGAACCCAAGTCAATTAATTTCTCAATGCTCCAGACAATACTCTAAGATAATAAATTTCAGAACAGGTACTGATCTTCATTGGTAGAGGCCATTTCTTTACTAAAAAATTCGATATTTATCTATATGTATATACATATATGATATACATATCATGGTATATATAAATATAGAAATTTGTAATGAAGGAATACCTTTACCAATGAAGATCAGTATATATGTATGTATAAAAATATATGTATGTACGTGTATATATTCCTATATATAATATGACATACGTGTATATGTATATGATCCTATTCATATCTGTATAAAGATATACATGTCTATAACTATATCTATCTATATCTATTTTGATTGCTAGCTAGCTACCTAGATATGGGAGAAAGTAATTGTTAAGATTTTTTTGAGACTTTTTCTTTAAAGACATAATATTCTGAAAAAAGTTTACTATCTTAACTAGCTCTCCTTTTTTTTCTCTCTTATCTAGCAAAACTGATGTTTAACACTAAAATATTCCATTATTACTTGGAAGTAATAGTGATCAATAGATTCAAAGTAATGAAACATCTTTGAAGGAAAGATAATACAACTAATATTTTTAGGAGAGAATGAAGAGTAATATAGCAAAGATTATCTATGTCAACATGATTATTCTTCAAAATGGAGATAATTCGTGATATGGTATCCACCTGTTCTATCTATGGGTGACAAAAGTTTGTTCAATTGGATTGGATTAAATTGCTGCTATTGCTCCTTCTGGGAAAAAAAGTAATGTATTATTTCTCATTTTTTTAGCCTGTATTGTTTGAAATCTCAGTAGTAGTTGCACTTCTGAGATCAGCTTGTTGCTCTGTCCCATACTCCATTAACTATAAGATGATTTTAACTTAAATTAAATCAAGTCATTACAATTGTGAAGCAAAACACAATTTTTCTATACTATAACTTCCAAGAGAAAAGATAACAGTCTGGCATGACATAGATTTGTAGCTGGAAGGGACCTCTTCTAATTCTACACCCTCATTTTACAGATGAGAAAACTATATAAAAAGGAAATAGAATACATGAAACCCCTATAGGATATGACAAAAGAGAACTTTAGAGAAGGAGATAAAAGTGTCAGATGATAGGAAACCTTGAATATTAGACTAGGAAATTTGAAGTTTGTATGGTAAAAAATGAAGATCACTTCTGGTTCCTAAGGGAATTACAACTAATGATTTCATTAATCTACTTGTATAGAGGTGTTTGCCTCAAATTCATGAGGTGCTACCATACTTCATTATATATCATTGCTACTCAACATCTACTCTGTATATAGCTTGTACATATCTAGTTATTTGCATGTTACCTCTCTCATTAGAATTAGTAAGGTCCTTGGAGGCTTGGGCTCTTTTTACCTTTCTTTATATCCCAGTATTTAAGACAGTTCCTGGAACAAAGTCAGAAATATATAAATGTTCATGACTAACTGGCCAGCTACATGACAACATAGATTATTTGCTATTAGAATTAATTGCCATTAAAATTAATCAGTATTAAAATTAGGACCTCTCTTTTTTCTCGACAACTGTATCTTATCTTACCAAGTTTTTGTCTACCAACTTGGCCTTTTGTGGGGGGAAACCACAAAACAGTAAATTAATGTTCCCACTTATCTAGATATTACCATAGATTGATGAAGATCGTATATAAACTTCCAAACATCTTTTCCAGTGAAAGTGTTTCAAGTCCATCAAATGTGTCATTGTACCCAGTAATAGTCTTATCTTATGGAGAAATGAGGTGACTTTGATGGTGTTATATCCTATTCTAAAAGTTTTTGTTGGTATAGATTGGTGTTGCATACAAAAATAATATTATTTTCCATCTTCTTTGCAATCAGAATTATCTACTTGTTGGTGTTTTAGTAAAACTGCCTAGAAATTTAGGACTGCTAGGGTCGCAGGAATTTTTTTCATTGGCCTATCAAGCATTTAAAAAAAATTATCTATTATCCAACTTGTGTGTATATGTATGTATGTGTGTATATATATATATATATATATATATATATATATATATATATATATATATATATATATACGTACATACATATGTATGTATGTATGTATCCATATGCATATATTCATAATGATTAATAAATCATTTTCCTTCCACTTGTGGATTTCTCTACCATGACAGGTGATGATTTGCTGTCAATGAAGTATTGGTAATTCTGCATAAGATAACTTGATGATTGTCATCTTATTTTAAACAATTAATTCTAATTCCAAGACATGCTGAGAGTGTCATAGTAACTGATGTAAAATAAACTTCAAAAATAGCAGTCTAACACATAACTGAACAGCTATATCTTCTAAAAATCCCTTCCCTACCACCGACAAAATAGGCATCCAGACTCTATCTGAGGGAGATAAGGAGCTTACTATTTTCCATTTTTGTACATCTATTGTCGGGAAATTTTTCCTGACTAGTAACTGGTCATTGCTATTTTAACCAAAAAGAATTTGCCAACTGAAATAGAAAACGAGGTTGTATTCTTGGATCCACTCAAAGTACCTCAGTTAATAAAGCACTGAAATATTTGCATGAATTGTGTTTAAGTTGTACAAATTTCTTGGCATTTTATCTAGAAAACAGAACACTAATGTAACTACATAATGCTACTATAATTATAACTGTGTTTTAAATCCCATTAGTGCCTTAGTTTTCAGTTTTGCCTTTTACTTTTGAAAAATCTTAATTCATAAGTATTGTAATCTACCCAGTATTTTAGGTTACAGAAAGACTAAAAAAAAGCATTAGTTTTTTTTTTTTTTTCCCAAGTAGAAAATAATATTAACATTTGAAATTTGGTATGTGGGGGGCGGAGCCAAGATGGCAGCTGGAAAGCAGGTATAAGAGTGAGCTCCCCACCGAGTCCCTCCAAAAACCTATAAAAAATGGCTCTGAACCAACTCTAGAACTACAGAACCCACAAAAGAGCAGAGGGAAGCAGGACTCCAGCCCAGGACAGCCTGGATGGTCTCTGAGTGAGGTCTGTCCCACACAAAGCTGGGAGCTGGGAGCTGGGAGCTGGAAGTGGAGCAGAGCAGAGCCCACCGTTAGTGGCGCAGACCAACCAGACCGGGAACTGGGCAGAGCTGGCCCTAGCGCCCTGAATCAGCGAGCTGCGGCAGTTACCTGACTTCTCAACCCACAAACACCAAAGACAACAGAGAGGATTAGTGGGAAAAGCTGTGGGAGTGGAAGGAGTTCACAGTTAGGCCACCGCCCCCAGGGCAGCAGAGATGGGGCAGCTACAGCTGCAGTTCCTTCCAGCCCCAGACCCACCCGGTGGGAGGAATTAGGTGGTGGATCAGAGCAGGAGTGCAGAGCCTGCTGAAAATCCAAGCCCAGTCTGGGTCGGGGGTTCTTGGGGAAGGAGCAGTGCTGGTGTGCCAGAGCCGGCACATCTCCCCCAAACATGGAACATAGAACTCTTTAGTCTACAAGCAGTCATACCCCACTGAAAAACTCAAGGGTCAAGTTAGTTGGGTGAGAATATGGCCAGGCAGTGAAAATGCACCCAGATTCAGTCTCAGACTTTGGATTCTTTCTTTGGTGACAAAGAAGACCAAAACATACAGACAGAAGAAGTTAACAAAGTCAAAGAGCCTACAACAAAAGCCTCCAAGAAAAACATAAACTGGTCCCAGGCCATGGAAGAGCTCAAAAAGGATTTGGAAAAGCAAGTTAGAGAAGTAGAGGAAAAATTGGGAAGAGAAATGAGAATGATGCAAGAAAACCATGAAAAACAAGTCAATGACTTGCTAAAGGAGACCCCCAAAAATACTGAAAAATACACTGAAGAAAACAACACCTTAAAATATAGACTAACTCAAATGGCAAAAGAGCTCCAAAAAGCCAATGAGGAGAAGAATGCCTTGAAAGGCAGAATTAGCCAAATGGAAAAGGAGGTCCAAAAGACCACTGAAGAAAATACTACTTTAAAAATTAGATTGGAGCAAGTGGAAGCTAGTGACTTTAGGAGAAATCAAGGATATTATAAAACAGAATCCAAAGGAATGAAAAAATGGAAGACAATGTGAAATATCTCATTGGAAAAAGCACTGACCTAGAAAATAGATCTAGGAGAGATAATTTAAAAATTGTTGGACTACCTGAAAGCCATGATCAAAAAAAGAGCCTAGATATCATCTTTCAAGAAATTATCAAGGAGAACTGCCCTGATATTCTAGAGCCACAAGGCAAAAATGGAAATTGAAAGAATCCATTGATCACCTCCTCAAATAGATCCCAAAAAGAAATCTCGTGGGAATATTGTCACCAAATTCCAGAGCTCCCAGATCAAGGAGAAAATACTGCAAGTAGCCAGAAAGAAACAATTTGAGTATTGTGGAAACACAATTAGAATAACTCAAGATCTGCCAGTTTCCACATTAAGGGACTGAAGGGCTTGGAATACGATATTCTGGAGGTCAATGGAGCTAGGATTAAAACCAAGAATCACCTACCCAGCAAAACTGAGTATCATGCTCCAAGGCAAAATGTGGATTTTCATTAAAATAGAGGACTTTCAAGCTTTCTCAGTGAAAAGACCAGAGATGAATAGAAAATTTCACTTTCAAACACAAGAATCAAGAGAAGCATGAAAAGGTAATCAAGAAAAAGAACAAGAAAAAGAAAATGCAAGGGACTTACTAAAGTTGAACTGTTTTGTTTCCATTCCTACATGGAAAGATGATGTGTATGATTCATGAGACCTCAATATTAGGGTAGCTGAATGTAATATGCATATATATGTATATGTGTGTATATATATATATATATATATATATATATATATATATGTATATATATGTGAATGTGTATGTATGTATATATGTATGTGTGTATGTATATATAATATATACATATATACAATATATATATATACAATATATATACTATATATATATATATACAGAGAGAGAAAGAGAGAGAGAGAGAGAGAGAGAGAGAGAGAGAGAGAGAGGACACAGGGTGAGTTAAAGATGAAGGGAAGATATCTAAAAGAAATAAAATCAAATCAAGGGATGAGAGAGGAATATATTGAGAGAGGGAGATAGGGAGAGATAGAATGGGATGGATTATTTCGCATAAAGGTGGCAAGAGGAAGCAGTTCTGTGGGAGGAGGGGAGAATGAGTGAATCTTGCTCTCATCAGATTTAGCCTGAGGAGGGAATACCATAAATACTCAATTGGGTATCTTACCCCACAGGAAAGAAGAGGGAAGAAGATAAAAAGGGGGTGGGGAATGAGGCAGGGGAGGGCAGATGGGGGTGGAGGTAATCAAAAACAAACACTTTCAAAAGGGGTGAAGGGTCAAGGGAGAAAATTCAATAAAGGGGGATGGATTGGGAAGGAGCAAAATACAGTGAGTCTTTCACAACATGAGTATTGTGGAAGGGTTATACATAATGATACACTTGTGGCCTATGTTGAATTGCTTGACTTCTTAGGGAGGGTGGGTGGGAAGGGAAGAGGGGACAGAATTTGGAACTCAAAATTTTAAAAATAGATGTTTAAAAACAAAAAAAAATAAGTTTTTACATGCAAATATAAAACAAGATACACAGGCAATGGGGCATAGAAATTTATCTTGCCCTGCAACAAACAAAGGGAAAAGGGGATGGGAGGGGACTGGGGTGACAAAGGGAGGGCTGACGGGGGAACAAGGCAACCAGAATATATGCCATCTTGGAGTGGGGGGGAGGGTAGAAATGGGGAGAAAATTTGTAATTCAAACTCTGCTGAAAGTCAATGCTGAAAACTAAATATGTTAAAAAAAAATTAAAAAAAAACAAAAAAAAAGAATCAGTATGCAGAGAACAGTAGACAGAGCACTCTATGCATAATAAACAAAATAAAGTAAAATAAAAAAATACGAAAAAAAAACATTTGAAATTTAATGTGACCAGTATAATATGAATATCTTCTTGAAGACTGTTATCTGACCTCTATACCTATTTAATAAGTCAAATGAATAATAGTTTCATTGACATTGTGAAAACATATCTGAAAACTCAGATTGATTTCTTATAAATTAGTTTGTATTTGAGTTTGAAAATAGGTAGTTTTAATCATTTTTCTCACTTGTACTTTGTTGCATCTTCCTTAAATCATTTAAATTTTCCATCTGATTTGTGACTAATGGAAAGTATTAAGGTAGCCAAAAAGTTTTTTTTTTTTTTAAAAAGCATATACTGGAATTACATTTTTTTTTCCTGAATAAACTAGATACTAGATTTTGTTTTAGTATTACTAATGTTTAAAAGGACAGAAGGGATGGGAAAAACCAATCGCAGCAAGAGTAACTTTAGTTAGTGACAAAATATAATTCTAAGCACAAGCGTGTGCCTTCCATACATTTTTGTACCTAGCCAAAGGCTAGACTTATTTTGTTTGACAATGCTTACCTTATAAGGTTAAAAAAAAAACACCACCACCTTATAAGGATTTTTCTCCTCTTTCTCTCATTTGGTTTTCTTTTTTTATTAATTGGGGAGGTTAAGAGATGATGAAAAGAAAGTATTAGCAATAGATTGCCACACAAAAACAAAAAAAGAGGAATTGAAACATTTAAAAAAATACAGGGAAGGTGACAGAAGAGAGTTCAGAAGGAAATACAGACAGAACGGTTTTGAAAGTAATGTGTATGGGGTGGAGAACCTGCAGTGTTACGGCCACATATGGCCCTCTAGATCCTCAGGTGTGGCCCTATGACTGAATCCAAACTTCATAGAACAAATCCTCTTAATAAAACGAGATGTTCTGTTAAACTTGGACTAAGTCAAAACGCTGCACCCAAGGACCTAAAAGGCCATATGTGGTCTCGAGGCCACAAGTCCGCCCCCCCCCCCCAGCCTTGGAGAACCTGGGGTTTGTGAACTTGATTTCAAAAAAAAATCTTGATAATTGTATTTCAATATAATTCCTTTGTAAGAATGTGTATTTTATGTTGTGCATCAAACATTACTCTGAGAAGCAGCTTATATGATTTACCAGACTGCCAAAGGGGTCCACAAAGCAAAAAAATTGTTAACGATCTATGTTGTATTATTTATTGTATACCTTAAAATTCCAAACATTTTGAAACAGAGATTTGCAGTTTCATGTACGATCTTTTTTTTGTTCTTTGCATATGGATGTGTTCTGTTTTTTGGAAGTTAAGTTCAAAATAAAAAATAAAATTTAAAATTCAAGCAAGTATAATTCTCTGTATTTTCTATTTTCACTAAAATATTTTCAAAAAAAGAATGATAGTTTTTCAAGTAATTACAATAAATAAAAAACAATTGTCAAAAACCTATGTGGCAAAATTGCAGGTACCCTGGAATATATGCCAATTTGCTCTGTGTTCATTTTATTTTAGAGGTGGGAAATTAACTACAATCTGGGCAAGTCATCGAGAATTAGAAATGGAATTCTTTCAGGAAGAAGAGTTACAGTAGTATTTTCTTGGTGCCTCTGTTGTTTGCCTAGGCTTGGCTTGGACCCATATGACTTGAAAATGAAAATTATAAGATAGTTTGGCTTATGGAGTAACTCATTCAGGTCTGTATCCAAGGTCCTCAGAGCTGAAGATGATTTCTTCTCAGCAGGACTTCTCTTCTGGAATTGCAAAGATATTCCTACATAGATTATTCTCAACAACTTTTAGTGATATTTAATAAAATGCAAATAGGTGAAAAGCTCTAAGTTAATTTTTCTAGAGTGTCCTTAAAGTAATTATATAACATTTTCCAATATTTACATGCCAGGTACCACCCGTCTTCTTATTTCATGATGTCTTCCAAAAATTTAATTATAAGTTGATTGTTTGGAATTTAGAACAGTTTTCCCTAGAAAGCATGTTATTCAAAGTGGTTATGTTTCCATGTCAGCTCATTAAGACTGTTTAAGGTACTAACTAAAGCATAGACAGTATGGTGTAGTAGATAAAGATGTAGCCTAGGAATCATGAAACTCTGCCTCTGACACATACTGTGTGTCCCTGGGGAGGGCACTTGGCCCCTCAGTGCCCTAGGCATGCTGCAAGACTGGAAGTTGGAGAAAAGTTGCCGATCTGCATTGGTAAATGCAATTTTATTTTTTGTACTTTCTGAAGTGATAGATCTGTTCCCAAAACTAGCAAAAATTCAAGCATATTATTTGTTACTGATTAATAGTAATTAATGAATAACATAAATATATTATAAAATCTAACCAACTTGAAGTGTGTTTTATTTGTTTGTTTTTAGAGAGGAAGTTTTTGTTGTTACAGATTAAATTACATAATAGGATAGGAGAAACAGCTTTTCAATCACCCACTTGATTACACTGATGGTTTTATGTTATGAGAATTAGAATAAAACTAAAAGGAAAATGAAAGGGAATGTTTGTATTAACATATTTGCAAATATTTTCTTCTTCCTTTTGCCTTTTTTTTTTAATGCAATTTATTTATTTAACATATTTGGTTTTCAGCATTGATTTTCACAACAGTTTGGATTACAAATTTTCTCCCCATTTCTGCCCTCCCCCCCCCACTCCAAGATGGCGTATATTCTGGTTGCCCTGTTCCCCAGTCAGCCCTCCCCTCTATCACCCCCCTCCCCTCTCATCCCCTTTTCCCTTCCTTTCTTGTAGGGCAAGATAAATTTCTACGCCCCATTGCCTGTGTATCTTATTTTTTAGTTGCATACAAAAAGTTTTTTTTGTTTTTGAACATCTGATTTTAAAACTTTGAGTTCCAAATTCCCTTCCCTCTTCCCTTCCCACCCACCCTCCCTAAGAAGTTGAGCAATTAAACCTAGGCCACACATGTATTATTATGTATAACCCTTCCACAATATTCATGTTGTGAAAGGCTAACTACATTTTGCTCCTTCCCAACCCATCCCGCTTTATTGAATTTTCTTCCTTGACCCTGTCCCCTTTCCAAAGTGTTTGTTTTGATTACCTCCACCCCCATCTGCCCTCCACTCCATCATCCCCCTGCCTTTTATTTTTTTTTTATCTTCCTCCCTCTTCTTTCCTGTGGGGTAAGATACCCAACTGAGTATGTATGGTATTCCCCCTCAGGCCAAATCTGATGAGAGCAAGGTTCACTCATTCCCCCCTCACCTGCCCACTCCCCTCCTCTCCTAGAACTGCTTCCTCTTGCCACCTTTATGGGAGATAATCCACCCCATTCTATCTCTCCCTATCTCCCTCTCTCAGTAAGTTACTCTCTCATCCCTTAATTTCATTTTATTTCTTTTAGCTATCTTCCCTTCATCCTCAACTCACCCTGTGTCTGCTCTCTCTCTTTTACATATATATATATATATACACATACATACACATACATACATATACACATAGATACATGCATACATACACATTCACTTATATATATACATAAACATATATATATATATATATATGCATATATATATATGCATATTCCCTTCAACTACCCTAATACTGAGGTCTCATGAATCATACTCATCATCTTTCCATGTAGGAATGTAAACAAAACAGTTCAACTTTAGTAAGTCCCTTGCAATTTCCGTTTCTTGATTACCTTTTCATGCTTCTCTTGATTCTCGTGTTTGAAAGTCAAATTTTCTGTTCAGTTCTGGTCTTTTCACTGAGAAAGCTTGAAAGTCCTCCATTTTATTGAAAGTCCATATTTTGCCTTGGAACATGATACTTAGTTTTGCTGGGTAGGTGATTCTAGGTTTTAATCCTAGCTCCATTGACCTCCGGAATATCGCATTCCAAGCCCTTCGATCTCTTAATGTAGAAGCTGCCAGATCTTGGGTTATTCTGATTGGGTTTCCACAATATTCAAATTGTTTCTTTCTGGCTCCTTGCAGTATTTTCTCCTTGATTTGGGAGCTCTGGAATTTGGCAACAATATTCCTAGGAGATTTCTTTTTGGGATCTATTTGCGGAGGCGATCGATGGATTCTTTCAATTTCTATTTTGCCCTGTGGCTCTAGAATATCAGGGCAGTTCTCCTTGATAATTTCCTGAAAGATGGTATCTAGGCTCTTTTTTTGATCATGGCTTTCAGGTAGTCCAATAATTTTTAAATTATCTCTCCTGGATCTATTTTCCAGGTCAGTGGTTTTTCCAAGGAGATATTTCACATTGTCTTCCATTTTTTCATTCCTCTGGTTCTGTTTTATAATATCCTGATTTCTCATAAAGTCACTAGCTTCCACTTGCTCCAATCTAATTTTTAAAGTAGTATTTTCTTCAGTGGTCTTTTGGACCTCCTTTTCCATTTGGCTAATTCTGCCTTTCAAGGAATTCTTCTCCTCATTGGCTTTTTGGAGCTCTTTTGCCATTTGAATTAGTCTATTTTGTAAGGTGTTGTTTTCTTCAGTGTATTTTTCAGTATTTTTTTGGGTCTCCTTTAGCAAGTCATTGACTTGTTTTTCATGGTTTTCTCGCATCCTTCTTATTTCTCTTCCCAATTTTTCCTCTACTTCTCTAACTTGCTTTTCCAAATCCTTTTTGAGTTCTTCTATGGTCTGGGGCCAGTTCATGTTTTTCTTGGAGGCTTTGGTTGTAGGCTCTATGACTTTGCTGTCTTCTTTAGGCTGTATGTTTTGGTCTTCTTTGTCACCAAAGAAAGAATCCAAAGTCTGAGACTGAATCTGGGCGCGTTTTCGCTGCCTGGCCATATTCCCAACCAACTAGCTTGACCCTTGAGTTTTTCAGTGGGGTATGACTGCTTGTAGATTACAGAGTTCTATGTTCTACGTTTGGGGGGGAGGTGCCAGCTCTGTCAGAGCCGCACTCCTCCTTCCCCAAGGACCCCCAGTCGAGACTGGGCTCAGATCTTCGGCAGGCTGTGCACCCCTGCTGTGATCCGCCACTTAATTCCCCCCACCAGGTGGGCCTGGAGCCGGAAGTAACAACAGCTGTAGCTGCCCCACCTCCGCTGCCCCCGGGGCTTGAAGCCGAACCAAGAACTCCTTCCACTCCCGCAGCTTTTCCCACTAACCTTCTCAGCAGTCTTTGGTGTTTGTGGGTCGAGGGGTCTGGTAACTGCTCACGTATTCAGGGCGCTAGGGCCCCCTCCGCCCGGCTTCTGGACTGGATCGTCCACGCCGCTCAGGCTGGGCTCTGCTCCACTCCGTTCCCAGCTCCCAGCTCCCAGCTCCCAGCTCCGTGTGGAATAGAGCTCACCCAGAGACTATCCGGGCTGTCCTGGGCTGGAGCCCTGCTTCCCTCTGCTGTTCTGTGGGTTCTGCCGTTCTAGAATTGGTTCAGAGCCATTTTTATAGGTTTTTGGAGGGACTCGGGTATGGAGCTCACTCTAGTCCGTGCTTACCAGCCGCCATCTTGGCTCCGCCCCCCTCCTTTTGCCTTTTTACAAAATATTTGTTTATCCTCAGAGCTCTTTATACTGTGCCATATTTCCCCTGCTGATGGCACAGCAGATAACACGCTGGGTCTGGAGTCAGGAAATCCTGAGTCCGAAATTGACCTTAGACGTTGCTAGCTGTGTGACCTTAAGCAAGTCACTTAATTTGTGCTTGCATCAGTTTCCTCAACTATAAAATTGGGATCACAATAGCACCTCAGGGTTCTTGTGAAGATCAGATGAATAATATTTATAATGGGTTTATACAGTGTTTGGAACATAGTAGATGCTATATAAATGCTAGCTGTTAATAATAATGGTAGTAATAATGCTACTACTACTAATGATACCCATAAGGAGGTTAAATTCTATCTTGTTCTTTTTTTATGAGCAGAAAACAGGTCTTGGAGAGGAAGGGATGAAAATAGACCTCATTTGTTGTTCCAAATACATCCCACTTTCTCCCACTTCACATCTTTGTTCTCACTATCCCCAATAAATAGAATGGCTTTCTCTCCTATTCCTAAAATTCTCTTGTTGAGATTCTGTTCTCACTTCAAGAATTCTACCCCCTCCAATCAGCCTTCCTTGATCCACATAACTGAAAGTGTTACCTTCCTCATCTGATTTTTTACTGCAATGAAGTTATCATGTTCTTTGTTCTCTTTGTGCACATATCTGTTCATCTCCTTTGAGGTTCTCATCATGGTGAGGAAGTAGCCCTGATGACTCATTCAGAGGAAAACCCATTACAATGCAAATATGCTCATTCTTTCAATGAGCATTTATTAAGTGCCTACTATATCCTAGGCACTATATATGGTGGTAGGGACACAAAGACAAAAACAAAACATTTCCTGCCCTCAATGGCATGCATTCTATTAGGAGAATCAACAAATTATTATGAAATCATACTAATCATGAGAGCCTGATGTGACCTTAGAGATCATCAGGTCCAAAGAGGGCAAACTTGAGATCCCCATTACTGCCCAATGAAGCCCCAAACAGATAAAAATATAATCAGGAAATGGTTAACACAACAAATTAAGATAAAATGAAATATAGATGATGTTAATTTGTGGTTTTCTAAGTCGATATGTGGTGAGAAAGGTCTATTTCTATTTGATTTGTTGTTGCTTATCTAGTACAATTGTCCCATTTTAAATATGGGGAACTGATGGCAAGAGAGATTAAGTGACTTACCTAGGGTCACACATTTAGTGAATGTCCGGGGAAAGATTCAAACCCAATTCTTTCTGACTCTAAGTCCAACATTCCACTCACTTGGACAGTTTTACAGTACAGTAGAGAGAGAACAGGCCTGAGGGTCAGGAAGACCTACATTTACTAGCTGTGTGACCCTAGTCAATTCACTTAACATCTCTGTTTCACTTTCCCTTTCTGTAAAATAAAAAAAAAATAATAGCCACTATCTCAAAGAGTTATTGAGAAGTTAAAATTAATAATAATATATGTAAACATGTAATAAAATAATTTAACATATGCATAGAACTTTTGAAAATGTCAAGTGGTAAATAAATGCTAGTGATGATGATGACGGAGCTGCTGCTGCTGGTGGTGGTATTAGTGATTCCAATATGTACATAGAAAAATTGAACAATGACTGAAGTAATTTCTAGGGAGAAGACACTGTTGCTATTGTTGTTGTGGTGGTGGTGGTTGTTGTTGTTGTTGTGTTTGTCCTTTTTTTTCGAAGAGGTCCATGACATCAGGCAAATGGTGACATGACTTGAAGCTGACTTTGATTTGAGTGAGGGAGGGCTGTGTGTGAGGTCACCAGCCTCACTTTCTCCTCCAGAGTCGCCTGGGTCCAGTGACCAGATATTCATCAGGATGACTGGAGATGAGATCATGCATGGCATTCTGTCGAACACAGCACTTGAGATGAGCTTTAAAGAAGCTAATGGTCTGAAGAAGTAAAAATGAGACAGTACATTCTAGTCATTGGAACAGCCTGTGCCAAGGAACAGAAAGAAGACTGGAGATGGAATAAAATTTAATAAGATGCGAGGCAATTTGGTTAAAAGGAAGAGTGTGTGAGAGAGAGAATAACGTTCTATAGCCTATAGAACTAGTTTGGACCCAGAAAGTGAAGGATTTTAAAAGCCAACTGGAGGAATTTGTATTTTATCCTAGAAGATGCTTAAGCAAGAGAGTAGCCTTTGCTGTAGAAATATCAATTTGTAGCTGTGTGGATGATAGATCAGAGAGAGGAAAGAAAGAATACTGTGAGACCAGTCAAAGGGCTGTTGCAATGATCAAGGAGACAGATGGTGAAGACCTAAACTAGGGTGGTAACTGTGTTAGTAGAGAAAAGGGGACAAGAATACATTGTGGAGGTAGAATTAATAAAATCTGATAACTTCTTGGATGTTATTTGTGATGGTGAAGGAAGAATTTAAGATCATTATTAAGTTGCAAACCTGAGTGACTTGAATAATCACAATGCCTAAAGAATTTAGGAAGAGTAAAAGGTATTGGGAGAAAGGTGTATTCCTTTCTGGACATTCTGGATAAAGATTTACAGTATGGACTCAGTGGTGGCTTATATTTATCTTTTCCGAAGATCAGCCTAGTAAAGTCAGAGATGTATCATCACAGAATGATTATACAGGGACTACAATCTGTTTCAGTGGGTTGAGTATCCATATTAATCAAATCTTCATACTAGATCTAATCTAGGATTCTAAATGCAAATATGTTTATGCTCAGTTTTGGTGAAACATCTAATATGGAGAAAAGGCAGAATGTCTCATCTAAGGTCCAAGGGCATCTGGGTCAACTGAGGCCTCAGCTGGCCAATTGTGTTAGATTATTCAGACACGCAAACACACTATACTGAATTATAAATTGCACTAGCAACTTTTGACCTACCAACCTCAAGTGCTGACAATGGATACATTTTTGTTGCATATGTTCTCCTTTCTCCTTCATCTTCCCTAGTTTATTTAAATATAAAAGAGAGAAATAAAAAAAAGAAAATGAAAATGAATAGGAGAAGTAAAAGGGGAAAGGAAAACAGGAAAGGGGAAAAGAAAAAAAACATGTCCCCAAGTAGGTATTCCATACAAAGTCCACTCTGTGGATATGTTTAAGTGCCAAATGCCTGGAGAGATAGTGTTGTCTTGTGAATAGAATCAGCCTGGGAATTAGGAAGGCTCGGGTTAAAAGTCCTACTTTCAGCTCCATGGGAGGAGTATGTCAAAAAATAACTTACTTTCAATTTACAGAACAATTGTTGATTGGAATTAATAGGGGGAGTACTCACATGAGAAATTCCCAGCAGAGATGACTCTACAGGTGCAGACAAAACCCCTATACACACACACACACACACACACACACACACCCCAAAATGCCCTTAATTTAGAATTTAAAAATTCTCTCAAATAGTTATTAAATGTTATTTGATGCACAGAAGCACCTCTCCAAGAATAGTAAAAGATTATTATGTATAGCATATGGTAAAATGCCTGAACTAAAGGTAACAGGAGATGTATAGACCTTCAAGGTTGACCAATTTTATACTGTGGTAAAATTCTCTTTGTTTCATATTACTATAAAAATAAAAGGCAATTATTTAGAGCTAAATAGATTTCAGGAAAAGATTTCATTCACTGTTTGAATCACAAATAATATGTTATAAATAATTAAATGATTAAATACAATTAATATTTCTTTAATGTTCCTTTATAAGACATAAATTTGTATATAAATCAGAGCTCGTATGCATAGTCCTTTGCATATTTCTGTAAACCAAAGCTGGTGCTACTGCCCTCACTGTCACTAGGGAGTAAGTTGTGCCATATCATTTCACAGGCATCATGTCAAGTTTGTAGTGATCCATCCATAGCTTTGGTACTTGGTCCTTTTGGGACATAGCATAGACATTTTCAGGGACACTGAATGGGAATATGGCTTGACATTGTACTCAGGGAAGACAAATGAAACTGTAATTAAACCTCTGCACATAAATTAACTTCATAAACAACATCTAACTGCCCAATGATGATGTGCTAAAAGAACTACAAGATACAATTTTCACCAACCTCAAAAAGAAAGTTGGGTTTTTGAAAAATCTTCTTTAAAAAGTAGACTATTTATCGAAAAATCTGAATCCATAGGTCAAAAGTCAAATTTTAATCCTGTACCATTAGAATTAGAGCAGATGATCAAGCAAGAATGATCTGTTTTTTTTCCTGAATTTATAGTTGTCAACAGGAATTTATTAATGGCTTACTACATGATAGATATAATACTAGTTCTAGAGATAGGAAGAAAGCCAAAAGTTGTTCCTGCTCTCAAAAAGTTTACAATCTAATTGAGGAAAACAACTGGGTACAAATATATTTCCATAAAATTGAAAATAATATCAGAGAGAAGGCACTAATATTAAAGGGGACCGAGAAGGACAAGGTGTTCCAGAAATGCAATTGATATTTCCCTCTGTTAATCAATCCTACCCCATTCTTAGCTGCAACAATCTAGACTTAGAAAATAATGGTATCCAAAAAATGGCCAAAATCATAAAAAACCACAGTAGCTTATCAGATTATCAGACTCCATAATGTATCTACCTTGATTCATTTTATATTAAGCCCCCAAGCTTGATGATGGTGAAGTTAATGGTGCCTAACACTCCCAGAAAGTGGCTCACACTGAGAAAACCTGGCTCATTATGAATTATTTTGTACCATCAGTCATGTTACGAGGTGACAAGGCTTTAGAAGACAAACATTATGGATCAATCTTCAGAGGCCAGCCCTACATGTAGCCAAAAATGCTCATTGGCAGAACAAAACCAAAAGCTCTTAATGAATTCTGTTTCCTTGGCAGCATACTGTCAAATTATGCAGTAATAGCAAAGAACTAGAAAATCATACCAGGAAAGCAGCATGTCTTGGCAAGCTGACGGACTGGGTCTGGCCTGAAATTCCCAACAAGCTGAAAAGCAGAGCTGTATTATTAGAATGAGTTAAAGTGGTAATACAGTCTAATGGGTAATCCAAGGATGACCCCTAGAATTCCTGTCAATGGCTAAGCTTCTTATATATTTCACTGCCACCTTTCTGAATAGTCAGTGGGTCCACTAACTACTCTAGGAGGTCAGTAAAATGGAAAGTTCTGACATTCTAACCTAGGAACCCAATTCCTACTACATCAACTCATCATCTGGGGTTTAAAAATGGATGTATATTTTGTACAACAAAGAAAAGATTAAAGATATTCTGAAGATATGTCCAGCTGCCCTGAAGTGGCAGCCTAGATTATTTTAGACCCCATCCTAAATTGGATAATCTTGTTCCTATTTCAAACCCAAATGATAAGAAAATGGAAATATGAAATGTATGTGTATTTTTTATGGAGGGGGGGCAGCAAAAGGACTTGTGTGGAAGAGAGATGGTTATATTAAAAGTGCTTAATTTCCATCCAGTTTCAGATTTGGAATTTTAAAGTGATGTTAGTCCAAAAGAACATCTCCCAAAAAACTTCATCGAGATAGGCAGCTAGATTCTGGAGTGGATAGAGTGTTGGACTAGCTGTCAGGAAGACTTGAGTTTAAATCCTGCCTCTTAAACTTACTGAGTGTGGAGACCGGGCAAGTTACTTAAAAACTCAGTTTCCTCCTCTGTAAAATGAGTATAAAATAGTATCTGCCTCCAAGCGTTGTTATAAGGATAAAAGATATCTATATCTATCTATAAATATATAGAGATATATACACATATTTATCTATGTGTTCATCTATATATTGCAAAGCTTAAAACTATGTAAATGCTTAAAACTATATAAGTGATTATACTAATCTCTGTTTCATAACAAAGATCTTATGGGCTCTTTTTTATGTTCAGTGTCTTTCTGTTTCCCTTCTGTTATCCCAAACTTACACCTCCTTCAAGATCTTCCTCATTCATGGTAGAGGTCTTTCTTTACTATTCTGGTTTCATTCATTTATTATCCAATACCATCCCAGATCCCTGGTCCAGTTTCCTTGTATCCATCCTATCACCTCTAGAATATATTTTTCCCCACACACCAGTGTGATATTGCTAAAAGAAAAAAAAAATTACCTGACTTCATCACTCTAACATAGAATTTTAAGGAGCTATCATCACTCCTGGGCTAAAATGCAAATTCCTCCAGCTGGTGTCTAAGGTGCTATAATCTGACTATCACCCATTTTTCTGTACTTCTTTCATGTCAGTCAACCAATACACACATATTAAATGCTTAATAAATGCCAGAAGAGTAGATGTATAAATAAAAAATGCATTCCCTGGCCTTCAGGAGCTGACATTCTAATGAAAACAATATACAATTATATATGTACAAGATATATGCAATGTAACTTTCAGGCCTTCTGTATTCATGTCAATCCATCCAACTATTTGTTCACCTTATACAACGTTCTATCTCTCTGGCCCTTCTTTTGGACAATTTCCCTACCCTGATGAGGATTGGGTGTGGAATGTACTCCTTCCTCACCAATATTAAATTAAATTCCCTAGCTTCCTTCGAAGCACAGCTCACCCGCCATCTCCTCCTAGAGGCCTTTCTTCACTACCTCCACCTTCTTTGCACTGTAACTCTTTGAATTACTTGATATGTTATCTACATTGTACTTACGCTTCTACATACACATTGTGCCCTTCTCCCCACCACCTCCCTTCCCCCTTAGAATGAAAACCCCTCGAGGACAGAGACTTGTTTTCCTTATTTTTTTTCCTTTGTATCCCTAGCCCTTAAGCACAGTGCCTGCCACAAAATAGGCATTCAACAGATGACTGTTAAATTGAATCCGATTGAATTTCCTTTTCCCTAGGAAACTTGCTCTGATCACATCATCATATGTATGTTCCCCACTGGGAGCTTAGTACTCCAACATCAGTTATTTTATCCTTAGAGTGAAATCTCTTTGGAACAGCAACCCTGAGGGTCTTCCCATCCCAGCTTGATTTTTTTTCTTTCTTTCTAATTTAAGGGGACATCCCTTGATGTACTTCTTAAAGAGGTCTATTCACTGAATGGGCATTACCTCACTCTAAGTGACTACATGAAAAGACCTCAGCCTAAAAGGGCCAGGGTCTCCCAATGCATCCTGGGCCATCTCCAGTCATCCTGGTGATTATATGGTCACTAGACCCAGATGGCTCTGAAGGAAGAAGTGAGGCTGGTGACCTTGCACAGCCCTCCACTCAAATAAGAGTCAACTACAAGTAATGTCATCATTTCTCTGATGTCACAGTCCTCCTCAAAAATGAAGGATAAATACAATTTTATTCTACTTTGAAATATAGATATTTGAATAATTGCATTATTTCTCCACCTCCCTCAAGAATATACAAATCTGGAGGACAGGGAATTCTATCACATTTTTGCATCTCCCATATCAACTAGCATAGTGCTTTGAAGAAAGTAGAAACTCAATAAATATCTGGATAATGGATGTAAGATGATTCATGAACATAGGATCATAGATTTAGAGGTCAAAGAGATCTTAGAGATCATTTATTCTAATATGGATAGGGAAACTGAGGCCCAGAGAGGTTAAGCATCTTAGAGTCATACAGTAAACAATAGAGATGGCACTTGAATCAAGGTCTTCCAACTCTAATAAAGCCAATATTTTTTTTTCAAACTTACCATACTCCCCCTCCAACAATGCATGTGAATTTCATTTTACTATTAAAAAAGTAAAATGTTTTCTTAAGAATTTATTTATGGATCTAGAATCTATGTGCCACTAGGCAAAGTTTTATGATAGGGTTTATTTTTACAGGGAAGTTTTTTTAAAATTCTCGAGTTTCTACCTCCCGGTTCTAAAGGAGCTGGATATAAACTGAGAAGCTCTCTCTCTCTCCTATTCCCCTGAGTCTGGCTTTCTGAAAGAAGTAACTGCAAAAATTGAAAAGTTCAGGTGAATCTGGCAATCAGCATCCATCTTGGGCTATCAAATTCACTTATATAAAGGCCAATTGTGATCAATTATTATTTAAAGCAGATCCTCACCTACACTTTCCCTTATCTTTGCCTCATTTTTGCCTGTCTTCTCTCTTTCTTTCTTCTTCCTTTTTTTGATTCTTCTTCTAGTAACTTTCAATTTCATCCTTTATTTCCCAGGCTCTAACATTTGATCTTAAAAATGATTTTATCTTAAAGCTATGTAATATATCTTTATATGCCTTTTTCCCCTGGAGGAGCTTAGGTGAGAGATTTCTGTGCCAAGTAGGAAGTAGAGACAACCACCAACATGGAGATAGTTTTAGGTTTATCAAGATCTGTGTGTTGAGGGAGAGAATAAAACCTCTATTGCTTGTCAGTGGTTATTGAAATTCCTTTTGGGTTAAGGCACTGTCTCTCTAAGGCTCCTCCTCAAATGCAAGATTGTTCAATGATACAGTGCAATCACTGCTGCCTCTAAAACCAGAGGACCTCAGTTCAAATTCCAGTTACTTTCCACATGTGTGACCTTAGGCAAGTCACTTATTTTTTCTAGGTGTGGACTAAGTAACCTCTGGTTAACCTTCAAGTCTAAAGCTATAGTCTTCTGATCCTATGGTGACTTTGGTTATCATGAATTTTCACATAAACATAGATATCTTATCAAACAATTTCTGTTATTTCCTATGTTCTAAGGAAATAACACAGAGAATAAATAAGTTTTGCTAATAAGCTTGATACTGGGAAAGGCCCCAGAACATAAAATTGAAGGCAATGTGACAAAATGAAAAATATGCTGGATTTACCATTTGGAAAATCTTGGGTTAAGCTCCTGGGTCTGGCACTTTGTAAGCTATATGACTAGGGACAAGTCACCAAAAGTCTTTGAGTCTCAGGGTCACATCTGTATGAGAGAGATCAGAGCACAGTGGAGGAAGGGGTAGCCTTGGAGTCAAAATTACCTCGGGTCAAGATATTCTTCTGACATAGATTGCACAAGGGACAGGTGGACACATTGCTAAAGGTCCCAGTGCCCAGGCAACCCTCTAAGAGCTTATGAGTTAGAGGTGAATTACTGGTCTGAATCAGTGGAGAGAATCTGTACCCAACATAGCCCTGCCCAATAAAGTAGAAACCAAAATAAACAAATGACCTGTATATACCACTTTGTTCATAGGACAGTTAGACACATCAGATATGGTAAGGCACAGAAATCCTATTATTGCCCTTTTTGTTGTTCAGTCATTTCAGTCATGTCCAACTCTTCATGACCCAATTGGGGTTTTCTTGGCAAAGATACTAAAGTGGTTTGCCATTTCCTTCTCCAGTTCATTTTACAGAGGAGGAAACTGAAGCAAATAGAAGTGTCTCATCCAGTGTCACACAGTGTTTGAAGCTGGATTTGAACTCATGAAGATGACTTTTGCTGATTCTGAGCCAGTGCTCTATCCACTGTGCCACCTAGCTGCCCTTTACATGCTGTATGAATGTTAACTATAATTATCAGATAATAGAGAATTGCATAGGTGATCACAAGCTGGCTTTGGGGTCAAGGAAGCTAGGGTTCAAGTCCTACCTCTTTAACCATGGATGAGTCACTCAACCTCTCCATGTCAGAAGCCACTCTCTAGGACTGTATTACAAAAGTGTTGCTGATCTGCCTTAGTGGAAGGAGTTTCCATGCCAGAAATTTTGTGTACAGACAGAAACACCCATCAGTACAAACAGAATTTCCTAGGCAGTGTAGATTGCAAAGGGGAGTATCTGAGGTGAAGGAGGGTGAGAGGAAATAGCAAAAAGTAGGGAGATGATACTGAAGAAACATTTTCTTCCCAAGGCAGACTCTGTTGTCCAATCCTGCATCCAAAGACTTGATACCAAGAGTAAGCAACATCCCTCAACGACCCTGGGCGTGGGGATTTTATTCTCATTGGGCCCCAGAAATAGTAGGGGATACACAAAAATCTGAAGATAGCTGCTTGAGGAGGTAGGGAGGAGACTCCCAATCAGAACAGTGTTCACAAATACCCAACGTTGGTTATTGCTTAGTACCCCACTTATCTACAATATCCAGACAGCACCACTTAGTTACGTACTCCCCATAGTTGCAGCAGAACGCTTGGAGAAGGGCTAACAAAGACAGGAGAGAAGAACAGTTTTGATGGGTTGATCTTAGGAGGAAAGTGGATAAAATCAGAATACTAAATAAAGTGCAACAGTGAAACGTGGAGGGCAGTTGCATTTTTTATTCCAGATATTAGCCTTCATGCATGTTATTACTTGCTCCTTATTTTAGTGGCTGCCCAGAGGTAAAACTGCATTGCTAAGAAAGAGGGAGAGGGAGGGAGGGAGGGAAGGAGGATGAAGAAGAGAGACCTACAGAAACAGAGATGGTAGGTGACAGAGAGAGAAAAAGACACAGACAGAATTTGAGATTGAGCTAATCTTATATCTTATGTAAATTATGTCACAATCACAAGCCTTACGATATTCAATATTTAAAATAATAGTGTTTCAAAATTTTAAATACATTTACATCATGGTGGACCCACCATGCAAGGCACAGAGATGGGATTTTTCCAAAAGTATATTTGTTTCTAGTTAAAGTTCAGAAGGTGGAAGACTGTCATGGCTTTGGATTTTATTTCTTTTTTAATGTTTATTGTCATTGATTATAAATTGATTATAAAAATGTCTCTTTGATTTTGTCTTAATCTAGATATGTCACTGCTATTTCTGTAATGACATAATAACTGCCATGACTAAAATTAATAATTAAGGCATTCTTTGTATCTAATGGTGACCTTCTCTGGAAGGGGAAGGGGAGGGAGAGAAAAAAAATAAATTTACATGATAACTTTGTTACTTATTTTAAAAGGAATATTAAGTTGTATATAGTAGATTTGAAGTTTCATGTGCAGTCTTTTTTAATATTACATTATGGAAATGATGGTTTTATTCCATAAATTAAAAATGAAATTTAAGAACTAATTGAGGTATACTTAGGGGAGGAGGAGGCTTTACCTCAGTATTGCTCCTTGCAAGTGCTTTCTTTTGGCCTTTCTGTTCTAGGTAATTATTAGTATAATTCACCATTTCAAGTAGCATATAAAGATAAGACTTAAGGACAAACAATTGGTGAAGACCCCCTCATTGAACCCCTAAGCAATTGACAATTGTGATGGAATCTATGTAATTGAACAGTTGTTTGAGTGTCCAGAAGTAGCTGTGTTCCCAAATGAATCAAATCCTATTTTTTTCTGTCATTTTCCAAATTACTTTCATGGATTAAAAAAAGATTTGTTTAATCAAGATAAATTAAGAGAGTGATTGAAATGAAACTCAAGCCGTTCTAAATTCACTCAGGGCTAACTGATTATCAGATTATTCATTACCATGGTGAGAGAAGGGGCGAGCTTTCTATATGTTCTTTGAAGTTCTAGCAAAGGTTTTCTCTCTTTAAAAGAAAAATAACTTTATTCTGTAAATGAAAGTTTTCTTATGCTTTCTCAGTAGTATTTTCCAAGTTATGGTGTACACGCAGACATAATTTTCATTTGCCATTTCTAGTTCTTAATTCATACAAAGAACCTAAAATGGGTACATTATGGTCATTATATTTCTTATTTATTAATATATAAGAAGCTTATTAGCTGTTACAATTCAAAGTGCATTGTATTTTAAATTAACATATTCATGTTTTTGTTTCTGACTTTTTTACAGGCAATAACTTCCAGCTGCTGTTGTGGATATAGATTTTGCTGCAAGGAAATAACAGTAAGTGTTTATGTTTATGTAATAACTTCCAAAAATGGTAACATCTTGATATTTGTGACTCTGTACTGCCTAAGTCCTTTTTTTTTAAGTGACTATGCCTACATAGCCTCAGCTTATCCTGTGGTAACTCATCCCATAATATATCCATGCTAATGGTATTTCACATAGAATGTTAATAGTTTAATGTCAGTGAATTTTTTAATGGTGTGGGAACAAAGTCTATTCGTTGCATTTCCTCTTTTTGAAGCAAATCTCACTGACTATATTTCACATCTGTTTTGGTATTTAGCATGTGATTTTCTGTTTAATTAAATGATCACAATTATTGTGAATACTCAATTATCACCAGGAAGAATACCTGGAATGGAACCATGCTTTGAAATATATTAGCTTATTGGTTTCTAATTGGACACATGAAAACTAGTGGGATAGTGTGGTTTCTAGAGGATTGGTTTGGGGGTTATAGGATCTTGATTCAAATCCTGTCTCTGCTACCTACTACCTGATAAGGAAAGTCATAGACACTCTTGGGGTTTAAACTAAAGGGTAATCACTGAGGTACCTTTCAAATCTCAACCTCAGAATCTTTTATTGACACTTCTGTTTCCTTACATATACTTTGCTTATATACTTATAGGTTAAACATATGAGCACTTCCTCTGTTCAATAGAAGATCTGAGAGTGAAATATATATATATATATATATATACATATATATATATATATGTGTGTGTGTGTGTGTGTATACATCTTGTAATATATACATGTATTCTAATATATATGTTAGTATACATTAGACATGTATACATTTATATATATACATTTATATATATATATATATATATACATATATATATAAAGCATAATTAGAAATAGGAAAGGAGTAAGATGGGGAAAATTTCCAGCTTCCTTATACATTTGTTTCTGCAAATTAGTTTCATTTTTTATCTGAAATGAATCAGAAACATCTATATTTAATTTATTGCCCCAAATAATAGTCCCAAAATTTAAGTAAAAGGAGGATTTGATTAGCTGACATTTTGAATCGTCCACATACATCTCTTCCTTTCCTTTTTTTTTTTTTTGAGTGGTGGGAGGTGGAAAGAGGAAACAATGATTTCATAAATCTTTTATTTCATATATGTAGTGAAGTCCAGAAAAGAATTCCTTTTACCAATAAAGACTGGCACATTTGCTAAAACTTACATTGTTAGAGAGTTGCATTATAACTGGAAAAAATAATTTTGAGAAAGAGCAAGTTCTTCGCTATTAATATGAGTAATTGAAAGTATATTATGTTTTCAAATCATACAATTTAGAACTAGACTCTTATGGCCATCTAGTCAAATCCATATATTTTACAGATAAGAAAACTGTGAGTTTTATCACAGTTAACATGACTGGGATTTGAACTCAGTTGCACTTGCTTTACAACCAAAAGATGTTAAATATAATACTTGTTTGATTAAGCTTGAAATGAATGGATTCATCATCAGATAATTACTTAATGAAACTGAAATAAAGTAAATAATTGATTTGTGAAAGGTCTCCAAAATTTTAATGATTTTTGTAATTAATACTATGAAACAAAGTAAATTCTTTACTGAACTATATCGTAATTCATGTAGAAAGGTACTCAAATTAAACAAAAAGATTTCCTTTGAATGTCATGGTTATTATTATTTTTAAATTGTTTTAAAAATATTCTAGTTATTTAAAATTGTTCTTTAAATGGTTTGGAGTTGAGGATTGTCTTGGGTTTGAATACAGAGATAATAATAATTCAGTATCTTGAAACTAAATGTACTTTTGATTCAAATAAACCAATGACTTATTTTCTTTGATAGTTTAACATAAGGTGGTCATGCAAGACATGAGTACTAGTATTAACAGTTAGGAGTGAATGTCTCCTGCCCTGCAGTTGACTACTGTCATTCTATTAGGGTAATATGTTATCAAAATGTTATTTTAGTGAGATATTCATTCCAAACCCCCTTTTCCATAGCAGATACTCTTAGAAGCCACAGTATCTTTAAAGTGCTATAGTAATTATGGTCTTTTTATGAGTAGGCAATCAAATAACTAAAACAACAAATCATTACTGTCTGCATCTGGGAATATGGAAGATTTCACTTCAAATACTGAATTTTCCTCTTTGTCACATTGTCCTAGTCTTCTCCTGTATAGCTGTAATGTCACTAATCCTCTCTTGAGTTCTTAAGAAGATATATGACATTATGTCACCTACTATTGAAATGATGGTTTCTAGCTAGAGGGCCTGTCTGGCATGTGTTTTATCTGTCCATATACACATAGGCTTAGAAAACAATCATTTAATGCAGCAAAATGTATTTATTGTTGTTTATTTTACAACATCTATGCTTCTGAAAAATGAAGTATGTTTTTGGCACATGTGATGGATTTAGAGCTAGAAGAGTCGGTTGATGGAAATGATCTAGATCTATCTAGAATTCTTTGCCCTTCTTTTTCTTTCTCTTCATGTAATTGATTCCAAGACTGATTAGTGTTCCAGAGACCCTACTGTACCATATATCCTCTTAAGTGATGTCACACTTTGAGGAATGCAAGGCCTGGTATTGGTTTCCTAGATTGAAATCTGAAATGTGAGCCAATAGCATCACCGAACTGTTCTTTCAGTCTCCTGTATGTATGTATGTGTGTGTCTTTTGTGTGTGTTTTTAATATATCTATATCTACACAGTACAAACTCACACATACATGCCCACATATATATGCTTCCCCTTGGATGATCTACCCCGCATCACCCAAAACAATGGCCTAACAAATCATTCTTTTGCTTATTTCATATCTCATAGTAGGAAATGGGAACAGCATCGTGATGAGATTAAAGGAGAACTGACAAGTCAGAAGACAAACAGTCTTCTAATACTATTCCTGGCAAGAGCTAACAAGCAGTGTGACCCAGCAAAAATTCTTAATTCCCCTGGGCCTAAGCTTCCTTGTATTTGAAGTGAGTGAGTTGGGCCAAATAAAGCCTCCTTCTATGACTATTCATATGATCCTGATTCCATGAATCACAGACATAATTGTTTGGCTATTCTAGACAATTTGATAATGTTAAAATGGTTTCTCCAATGATAAGTATTTTAAATCCTATTTTGCTTCCCCTTTAGTCCATAATTAGCTTTCACATAAGGTCTAATCATGTTTTCAGAGATAGGAAATTCATTATGACTTTACCCTTAAAATAATACCTTTCATATGATATCACCAATTTTGCTGGATAAATTGTCAAATATCTATCTATAGCTCTTCTCTATATTTATATCTATCTAGTTATATGCCATACAGCTTGTTACATGTTAGTATATTATATATATATATATATATATATATATACATGTATAACTTAAGTCATGAGTTTATATATATATATATAACTTGTATGTATATAACTATATAGACATGTATTGCATGTATGTAAATATGTATACATATATACATGTATATATGCACACATGTGTATACTTGTATAAAGTCTTGTCTCTCACTTTAGTTCTGGGAGAGGGAAAAGACAAAGGATGCTGATGGAGCAGGAAATCTTGAACCAGGTGATCTTTAAGGTTTATTCTAGCTCTGAATCCATGATCTGGGTGCTTGGCAGGATGATCAAATATGATTCAAAGTTCGAAAGGACATTAGAGGTCATGTAGTCCAAAATCCTCATTTTCTGTATTGACAAACTGAGGCCCATATAGCTGAAATGATTTCCTTAAGATCACACAGCTTGTAAGCAACATAGCTGGAATTTGAACCCAAGTCCTCTGACTCCAAATCCAGCATTTTCTGCTGTATAATAGATACCCTATTTCACCACACAATTGTCACCCCTGCATCATCATTCCACCCTGTTTTTTTTTTTCCGGTCTGAAAAGTTGATTTATAACCTTTCATTGAGTTATCGTGGCATGGCATAATCCTGTTCATAATATTGCTTAAAAGGTAAACAGAGAATCAATGTATTCATCAGTGGCATATCGATTTGCATTTATCTCTCATGCGTTGAGAGCCACCAGCCTAAAATTCTCAGTATACAGGCGTTGTCAGTATATTTCCAAAAGCCAACTTGCATGGTTTGTTTAGAGTGCTACAGTACTAATGGTATTATCACTCAACAGAGCTATAGGCCAAGGGGAGTAGGCGGGCAGGCAAAGCTGCCATGAGTAAGTCACATGATATGGTAAGATTTGCATCTTCGCAAGCTAGCTAACCTGTACAGTTAGTCTCTCAGTGAGACAGTTTAGTAATAAATGTTTTAAGTGACATGGCACCCTTTTTAAAAGCTTCAAATAATGGTCGCACCCTACATTTTTGCAAAAATTGGCATGAAATCTACAACAATTATGCAGTGAAATATAGCATTTTGTCTTTGGTACACATATATTTGACTGAAATGTAGGAGATTAAATTCTAATAAAAATAGAAGAATTTCAAAATCCGAATATAAATTTCAAAGAGGGACAATTTTAAATGCATTTGTCTTAAATATAAAATGCAGATGCACGCATATATTCAAAATAGCAGTTTTCATCAACAGAGCCAACTGAATGAGCATGAAGAGTTAACATAGCATTTAATTCTGGAATAATCAATCTGTTTGATAAGCTTAAATTTTCAATAACACTTAAAGTGATTAAAGTGTCTGGGATCTATAACTCAAGGACGCTTTGGCATAAATAAGGGTCATAATTAAGACCTATTTTATTAAGTAGTATCCATTATCTATAAAAACAGAAAGGGGGAAAAATGCCAATTGTGGCAGATCAAAAGAGAAAATGAACATTTCTCCCAAATATCCAAATTGTCTTAGTGCTGCTTCAACAACCATCATTTCCATCTATAAAGCTATTACTAAAACCCAATGTTGTCAGTTGCCTTGAGGAGATTATAACCTTTGAAATTTCCACTGCTCTAGTATATGTAAGAAATAGTTTAGTACACTTCAGCCCTGAAGATGAATGAAGTAGTATTCTCCAGAGCATCAGGCCATTCCAATACTGATGCCAGATGATAAAATAGCTTATTTATGTGCGAAATATCTTCCCATCTTTAATGGGGGAAGGGAGTTACTCTTCATTTTAATTATGTAATGTCTACTAGTTTCAGCTTCTATATTTTGTGATCAGTATGGGCCAAGCACATTTTTCACCTGGTGACATGCTCATTATATTTCAATATGTAAAGGATGCTTCATTTCATTGATGTAGATGGACCCTCTAGTGATGGGAATCACAACCCTTCTCTACCTTACAAGATAATCTTTATAAGTTACTGCAGCTGAAATATTTTATCATCTTTCATCTCCCTCTGGTAGCCCACTTTTTCATAATGATGCTTGATCTTCTTTTGAAACCAGACTCACAGTGAATTATAGAACCCATATTTAAAGCTTTTAAAATTTGTTCTGTTGGCATACACAGTTTTGAGAATCCAAGGTCAATGTTACAGTAGAAAGGGGGACTGGAGTCAGACCATAATGAAAAATGTTCATGATAAACAGGGGAGATGATGGTTTCTTTTAAAGAGTATTTCTGTAAGCATTAGGAAGAAGAAGTTATCAGTGTACAGGAGAGATGATGATGATGATGACCACGATGACGATAATGATGAGTGTTTATATAGTGCTTCAAAGAGGGGGCGGAGCCAAGATGGCGGCTGGTAAGCACGGACTAGAGTGAGCTCCGTACCCGAGTCCCTCCAAAAACCTATAAAATGGCTCTGAACCAATTCTAGAACGGCAGAACCCACAGAACAGCAGAGGGAAGCAGGGCTCCAGCCCAGGACAGCCCGGATGGTCTCTGGGTGAGCTCTATTCCACACGGAGCTGGGAGCTGGGAGCTGGGAGCTGGGAACGGAGTGGAGCAGAGCCCAGCCTGAGCGGCCTGGACGATCCAGTCCAGAAGCCGGGCGGAGGGGGCCCTAGCGCCCTGAATACGTGAGCAGTTACCAGACCCCTCGACCCACAAACACCAAAGACTGCGGAGAAGGTTAGTGGGAAAAGCTGCAGGAGTGGAAGGAGTTCGCGGTTCGGCTTCCAGCCCCGGGGGCAGCGGAGGTGGGGCAGCTACAGCTGTTGTTACTTCCGGCTCCAGGCCCACCTGGTGGGAGGAATTAAGTGGCGGATCACAGCAGGGGTGCACAGCCTGCCGAAGATCTGAGCCCAGTCTGGACTGGGGGTCCTTGGGGAAGGAGGAGTGCGGCTCTGACAGAGCTGGCACCTCCCCCCCAAACGTAGAACATAGAACTCTGTAATCTACAAGCAGTCATACCCCACTGAAAAACTCAAGGGTCAAGTTAGTTGGTTGGGAATATGGCCAGGACGCGAAAACGCGCCCAGATTCAGTCTCAGACTTTGGATTCTTTCTTTGGTGACAAAGAAGACCAAAACATACAGCCTAAAGAAGACAGCAAAGTCATAGAGCCTACAACCAAAGCCTCCAAGAAAAACATGAACTGGCCCCAGACCATAGAAGAACTCAAAAAGGATTTGGAAAAGCAAGTTAGAGAAGTAGAGGAAAAATTGGGAAGAGAAATAAGAAGGATGCGAGAAAACCATGAAAAACAAGTCAATGACTTGCTAAAGGAGACCCAAAAAAATACTGAAAAATACACTGAAGAAAACAACACCTTAAAAAATAGACTAACTCAAATGGCAAAAGAGCTCCAAAAAGCCAATGAGGAGAAGAATGCCTTGAAAGGCAGAATTAGCCAAATGGAAAAGGAGGTCCAAAAGACCACTGAAGAAAATACTACTTTAAAAATTAGATTGGAGCAAGTGGAAGCTAGTGACTTTATGAGAAATCAGGATATTATAAAACAGAACCAGAGGAATGAAAAAATGGAAGACAATGTGAAATATCTCCTTGGAAAAACCACTGACCTGGAAAATAGATCCAGGAGAGATAATTTAAAAATTATTGGACTACCTGAAAGCCATGATCAAAAAAAGAGCCTAGATACCATCTTTCAGGAAATTATCAAGGAGAACTGCCCTGATATTCTAGAGCCACAGGGCAAAATAGAAATTGAAAGAATCCATCGATCGCCTCCGCAAATAGATCCCAAAAAGAAATCTCCTAGGAATATTGTTGCCAAATTCCAGAGCTCCCAGATCAAGGAGAAAATACTGCAAGGAGCCAGAAAGAAACAATTTGAATATTGTGGAAACCCAATCAGAATAACCCAAGATCTGGCAGCTTCTACATTAAGAGATCGAAGGGCTTGGAATGCGATATTCCGGAGGTCAATGGAGCTAGGATTAAAACCTAGAATCACCTACCCAGCAAAACTAAGTATCATGTTCCAAGGCAAAATATGGACTTTCAATAAAATGGAGGACTTTCAAGCTTTCTCAGTGAAAAGACCAGAACTGAATAGAAAATTTGACTTTCAAACACAAGAATCAAGAGAAGCATGAAAAGGTAATCAAGAAACGGAAATTGCAAGGGACTTACTAAAGTTGAACTGTTTTGTTTACATTCCTACATGGAAAGATGATGAGTATGATTCATGAGACCTCAGTATTAGGGTAGTTGAAGGGAATATGCATATATATATATGCATATATATGTTTATGTATATATATAAGTGAATGTGTATGTATGCATGTATCTATGTGTATATGTATGTATGTGTATGTATGTGTATATATATATATATATGTAAAAGAGAGAGAGCAGACACAGGGTGAGTTGAGGATGAAGGGAAGATAGCTAAAAGAAATAAAATGAAATTAAGGGATGAGAGAGTAACTTACTGAGAGAGGGAGATAGGGAGAGATAGAATGGGGTGGATTATCTCCCATAAAGGTGGCAAGAGGAAGCAGTTCTAGGAGAGGAGGGGAGTGGGCAGGTGAGGGGGGAATGAGTGAACCTTGCTCTCATCAGATTTGGCCTGAGGGGGAATACCATACATACTCAGTTGGGTATCTTACCCCACAGGAAAGAAGAGGGAGGAAGATAAAAAAAAAATAAAAGGCAGGGGGATGATGGAGTGGAGGGCAGATGGGGGTGGAGGTAATCAAAACAAACACTTTGGAAAGGGGACAGGGTCAAGGAAGAAAATTCAATAAAGCGGGATGGGTTGGGATGGAGCAAAATGTAGTTAGCCTTTCACAACATGAATATTGTGGAAGGGTTATACATAATAATACATGTGTGGCCTAGGTTGAATTGCTCAACTTCTTAGGGAGGGTGGGTGGGAAGGGAAGAGGGAAGGGAATTTGGAACTCAAAGTTTTAAAATCAGATGTTCAAAAACAAAAAAAGTTTTTGTATGCAACTAAAAAATAAGATACACAGGCAATGGGGCGTAGAAATTTATCTTGCCCTACAAGAAAGGAAGGGAAAAGGGGATGAGAGGGGAGGGGGGTGATAGAGGGGAGGGCTGACTGGGGAACAGGGCAACCAGAATATACGCCATCTTGGAGTGGGGGGGGAGGGCAGAAATGGGGAGAAAATTTGTAATTCAAACTGTTGTGAAAATCAATGCTGAAAACCAAATATGTTAAATAAATAAATTGCATTAAATAAAAAAAAAAATAAAGAGATGAAAACGTGAAAAAAAAAAATATAGTGCTTCAAAGTTTCCAGTGTGCTTTCAATCATTTTTGTTCCTCACAATATCCTGGTAAAAGAGATGCTATTCTTATATTCACTTTATAGACAGGAAAACTGGAGCTCCTCTACAGAGGTTTAGGCCGTGCAGCTATTAAGCATCAGAGCTCAAGTCTTTCTGACTCCAAATTCAGTGTTCTATTTACTGTGCTACCCAGCTGCCTCAGATGAAAGAAATTCATTTTTTGAAGATAAAACCTCTTTACTGTTCCTGGTTTGTTTATTTTTAAATCTAATATTGGTGGCCGGGCAGTCATACTCAGTTATCTTTTGGTCATCACAAATTCCGTATGTCTAAAACAAAAGTCAGTCACCTCCCCCCAAATACACCCTGATCACATTCTGCTCTGTGTCAATGGTTCAGATGTCTTTATAGCTAAGCACTTTGCAATGCCTTTCTTTCAAATCTCATATGTTAACAGTAACCAAATTCTGCTAATTATCAGTCTATGAGGCATTAAATTGTTCTCATTCCCTCATCTCACTCACACTATCCTTATACAAGTCTTCATTATCTCCTACTTGGAATATTTTAATACCCCTTTAGATGATTTTCCTGCATCTACTTTCTCCATTCGTGTCCATTCACCATACTACTATCATGGTAATCTCATTTTTTTCCCCTCTATGTTAAATTCTTCTACTCAGAGATATCTACAGAATAGTGTAAACTCCTGGACTTATTTTGCATTACTTTTCTAAATGAATCCTCCCCTCCCACCAAACTGGTCTAAACTACTCTTTTGTCGAATATGAGCTTTCTCTTACTTCTGCTTATCCCTTGGTATTGAATGCCCTTCTAATTCACCTTGTTAGATCCCGGCTGTCCTACAAGATACGATTTAACCCTCATCTCCATCCTAAAGTATGCTATAACTATCCCAATCAAAAGAAAACAAAAATGAACAAACCCAAAACCCCTATCTTATTTCCCCTTACACTCAGAGCACTTTATTGTCTGTACTGCTCATCTGGCACTCTATCAAATGTAACGTTAGGAAATGTGTGACTTGTCCACACAGTGAATATGTGTCAGAGACAGGACTTCATGATTTTCCTAACTCCAAGGCCAGTTCTCGATCCACTCTGTCACACTTCCTCCCTCCAAGGTTAAAAAGGGATGCAAAAGTCATAACATAAAAATAATCAATGACAAATCAACCACTTAAAAATAGTATTCACTCAAACACTTCTTTCCCATTGAAGCCTGGTATTTAATCTGCCTTGTCCCCACCCATCACCATCAACATCTTTGGGGGTTTTTCTCTAATTGTGTGAAGCAACTCAAAAGAGAAATGTTTGAACATCAAAGACAGAACATTCATTAAGCATGTTGTTTCAGGCATTGTACCAAGTCTGGCTAGTCAAATACGTGCAAACAGGACAGTCTGTACCATCTAGAAACTTACATTCCTATGTAAAAAAGACCACAGAAACCACAGTGGGAGTTTGAAAACTGGGTGGGAGAAAGGTACAGTGGCAAAAAAAAAAAGTTGGCTATTTTGGAGGAATAAAAGTCCAGAGCCTGATTCTGGTCAGGAGCAAAATGAAGTATAGGTAGCATTCTCCTGAAATAGAGATCTTCAAAGAGCCACCAATAAGGAGAGGAAAGTTTCAGGGCAATTTTCTCTAGGGTGGTTTATTGGGGATCAAGATGGGCTCTTAGCACTTATTCAACCAAGTGCCCTTGAAGAGTTTGGCCTTTGTTTCCTTGATTAAATTAGGAGTCTTTGATGGCCTCCTTGCCTCAAGGGAAAACCTAGTTTACATGGGTTTGAGTGACATGTTTGTGACATCAGAGGCTTTTAGACCACATGGGTTTAAGTTGCCTCTTTGTGATGATTTTAGGTCACGTGGGTGAGTCGCATGTGTGACTCACCTTTGACCCTGAACAAGATATATAAAACCAGGAGTTGGCTTTCTTTTTTCAGAGCTCTGAGCTGCAGCCGTAGTGATGCATGACTCTGAGCCAGTCGTTGTCGAGCTCCTGGAAGAACTCAGATATTGGTAACTATGAATTGTATTTGGGCTGTTTATAAATGTATAATTTGTTTGTAAATGTAAATGTAGTTTGTTTGTATTTGCTCTGAAGTTCAGGGTGCTGGCTTTTCCCCTGAACTAAGTGAATGATATTTGTATGCTGGATTAAAGTAAGACTGTTAACCCCTTAATGTTGCTTTCTTTAGTAAAGTAGATCAAAAGAACCTGGGCTTGCGTTGTTCTGTGACCTGTTTTTTGTTGGTTTTACACCCCCACAGCACCTGGTAATTGGATTGTTGAAACAGGTGGAAAGGAGGAAAGGCAATTATAACTTAAATTTTGTTATCTATAAGGTAAAATAAAGTTTATTTTCATAATTTTAGTTTCATTTTTCAATATAAGTCTGAATCAAGCTTTTCCTTCTCCCTACCCTGCAATATTTACTATGAGGCAGATTGATGGTCCAGTGGATAGAGATCTGGAGTGGAGGAATCTGGAAAAATTGGATTCAAATGTGAACTCAGAAGTTTATTAGCTTCGTAACCCTGTGCTGGTCACTTATCCTCTATCTTTCTCAAATACCCCAATGAAAAATTAGGATAATAGTCATCCAGGATTGTTATGGGGGTTAAATGTGCCTAGCACATAGTAGAAACTTTCTTCCTATCTCTACACAGTTACTAATACAGAATTCCTTAGACACTTATATGGTCATCTGGAAATCATTACCTTTCTATTTCCCTGGTTTTTTAAGGTTTTCACAAATTTAAAATATCCTGAGCCAGGGTTGTGATGGAACCAGTTCATACTATCCCTTAAGAGTGGTTTGTTTCCTCCCAGAGTTGTGAAGCTCAAATGAGATAGTATTTCTAAAGTACTTAGCAAAGTGCCTGCTACCTAGTAGTAACTATATAAACATTGGCTATTTTTATTATTATTTTTAGCTTGAGCATTTTCATCTAGAAAATCTGCAAATGGGACAAACTAGGTTTTGATTTATTATTTTTGATTGTCTAGATTTAAGAAAGTGATAGAAAAAATGTTTAATAATACATATTAAATATAAAAGTGTGTCTGTGGTCTTAGAGAACTGATTGTTAAACACCTGCACACTCATATGATGATCCATAGGAATTCAAAATTAATACTATATGCTTAAAATTTAATTGAATAATTTCATCTGGGTGACAATATGAACCTTCTCCTTCCCTAAAAAATCTCAATCTGTAGACTTGTGCATAGATTGTTGTTTCAATATTGTACATAAAAACTGATTTCAGCATTAAATCCAGTAAGGGAAGGTTACAATGACTGTATTTTAGATAACATATTTCAAACTAGATCAATGAAGAGCTATATCAGCAATTATCTCAGTCCTCTTGGTTGCTAGGTTTTCTTGAAAATCTAAAATGCACAGCAGGTAATTAAAATAACATAATCTTTTTTAAAATTAATGAATGATGCTAAATCATTGTGATGAATATATGAGCACCTAACATTGGCATGATATCCATATGTTAAGGAATAGATGTCACAGACTAGTTTTTAATTTTTTTAGTTAGCATTAGAAAAATGCAGAGATAAAGCATTTTAAATGCTATTTTTAAAATATTAGCTACTAATAAAAGACATTTATATAATTGAGAATAGGCATAGCCAAATGCAAGCTCATGGTAGGCAGGGGCTTTTTAAAATTTTACCTTTGCAACATCAGTGTTTGCACTTAGTAGGAACTCTATAAATGGTAATTGGCCATTTTTGTATCTGCAGTATCTTATTCCTGGAAAAGTTGCATGCCAGTATTCTGGGAAAGTTTGGAAGGGACAGGGGTGGGGGGAGTTACATATTCGAAAGAAATAGCAAGTTTTACATAATAGGTTTGCACTTTCATGTACACTTATATTTTTTCTATTCTACTATGATATGGAAAATAAATATTAAATATTAAAAAAGCAATTGCAGTAAATTCCTAGGTGGTACAAATAGATTTTAATTTGTTTTCTAAGTTTGGACTTTGATTCTCTGTATTGACTTTTCATAAATTAGGAACTTGTCTACTTACAGTTAAACTCAATGGGTTGACACAATTTTAATTTTGGTGAAAACCTTAAAATAAGCTATTACAGAGTTCTTATTGCCAGGAACAACACAATGCTAGTTGCTTCAAAAGTAAAGTCCCTTCCCAGGACTTTAAATTTCATAATTCTGTGACTAAATAACTCTGATTACCACACCATCATGATTCCTGACTTTGGGAGGTCATTGAAAAAATTGTTTCCATTTCTCCTTGGTTCTATCTTGTTCAATATCAGACACAACCAAATTGCCACCCCCTTTGTGTTTATTAAACTTTCACACAATAATATGCATAAATGTCCATCAAAATACATTGATCATCCGATGTGCACAGAAAATAAGTGAGTACCAAATTCTGGAAACCAGAATAGATTATTGGTAGGTAGTTAGAGACCACTTATGCAGTATGATTTGAAGGGTCTGTGAAAAAGCTCAATACTCAAAAATTGTGTTTTCCATAGTCCTACCACTAATGCAAAAATACAGTCATCAAGATTTATTGTTATGGTTTCAAGTGTTTTTTTTTTCCTTTGAACTAATTTATGGCTTCATTGGCATAGGATATTCCATCTACCAATCAGAATACTACTCACTTTTAAAAATTCAAATGAGCACCTTCTCTGCAGCTTATAGCCTTAGAATGTGCCCAGAGCAATGTGAAATTAAGTGACTTCTCTAGGGTTACATAGGCAATATGTCAGAGATGTGACTTGAACATAGGTCTCCCTGAATGAGATAGATTGCCTAGCCACACCAAGGCTGACCTTTTAAGCATTTTGGACCATCAAACCCCTGTGAGATTTATTCCCTTTTAAAAGTATAACTACCCTGGGATAGTCTGACACATTAAAACTTACCAGTCATCACCATCTTAGCATAAATTAGTTTAGCAATTTCTTTGTAATTAGTTGAGATGTTTTGATAGAGCAGAGGTCAGCAAAGAGGCTAACAGAGTCCTAAGGGAAAGGACAACTGTTTTAGGTGATCATTCCAATTCAGGAGAATGTCCCATTATGTTTTAAGTGCTTATATCAATGAGTAGGTTTCCTGCAGTGAGTTGTACCACAATGTAAAATGAAATCAGAAATAATGTCAGTTAAATAATAGGGGGGAATGCCAGTACCTCATAATCTTAAAATTAATTTTGTCAGAGTCAATTAGAAGTCATGGCAGATTTTAAGAGATGAGAAAAATGAATATAAATACATACAAACATGATTTTTCAAAGGTTTTGTTGCAGTTTTAAGTTCTTAAGGCTCAAAACTGCATTAGGATGTTTAAGAAATATGTTGATGAGAATTATGACTCTTACTGTATGATGGATAAAATACATAAAAGAAGAACGGAGGTAGCTATGTCATTTAATTGACTGCTACAGCCATCCAGGTGTATGGGTATAGGGTTGTGGCCATGGCAATAGAGAGGAAAATGGGTGAAAAAAATGAAGTTTTAAAATCAGAAATCTGGCTTGGAAGTACAGCAAAGAAAAGAGAGAATTCATAGATTTTTTTTCAAGGCTTTAAGCCAGGGAATTAGTAGAATATAGTGATAAATAATAAAGAGAAAGGGCAAATGAGTAGGGACGATGATGATTCTTTGGCAAACTTTAATACTTTGTTAGCTTAATTATCTCGTTAGTGTCTGCCCTGGCTTCACTGTTGTTATTAGAAACCCATCCATGTCTTCTTATCCTATGCACTCCTTAAGCATCCTTCTTTGAATCCTCTGTAGACAACCTATTCTATATGCTGAAAGCCATTTGTGAATTTTCCATCTTTAATCCTCATTCTTGGAGATAGAGCAAAAGACTTGGATTTGGGGAAACCTGATTTGAATTTTGCCTCAGTTGCTTCCCAGACATGTGAATGGGTAAATCATTTACCTTCTCTGTGCTGTGTTTTCCCTCATCTGTAAAATTAAGGGCTTTTATTCAATGGCAACCTTTGGTCCTTCCAACTCGGTCTGTAGTCATGTGACCCCTGCCTCCTTTTGGAGCTACACGCTTTTATTTATCATGATTTTTGTGCTAATTTTCTTGTCACATATTTGTTTTTAAATAAAGCAAGATTTACAAGTATAGGTTTGGAGGAGACTGTGTGGGGAGAGAGGGACAGAGACAGGTATTTAATGAGTGAGAGCAATATGTCTGTGTCTGTGTGTAGGTATGATAAAATATACCTACACACATCATAAACTATTATGAGTCAACCATTTGAAGCAATACTGAATTACTATATGTTTATGTTAGACTTTATTAGTGTCTAAGTTGAAGATTCAGAAAATACATTTCAAACCTTTCTCATAGTATTTGGCACTCTTTTTAATATGTAAATTTATTTTGACCAACAATTTTTTTTCTTTCTCTCCCTTCTTCATGCCTCTCCTCATCAGAAAGTTTTAAAAAAGAAAAACAAAATCCAAAATAGGCATAGTAAAAAAAATGCCTGAACTATTCATGTTTCCAAACCTAGGTTTCATTCTGCATCTCAAGTCTGTGTCAGGAGGTTGATAATACATTTTATGACAAGTGCTCTGGAATCGGGGTTGGTCACTGAAATGATCAGAGTACTTCAGTCTTTCAAACTTGTTTGTATTTACAATATCATTGTTATTGTGTAAAGTGTTCTTGTTCTGGGGCACCTAGGTGGTGCACTAGTCTGGCAATTGCCTTTCTCTAGAGTCTAGGTCTCTTGACATTATGTGTGTTTGGTTTAATTCTTATTTTCATCTTTTTTCTTTACTCTCATTATATGACTGACCCACTTCCCTTTCTGGCTGTCTTTAATGATATAATATATACTGTTTTTGTGCTTAATTAGTTATCCATAACTTTCTACTGCCTATTTATAACCCATCATTCATCTATTGCATTGTCCATTAGTCAATATACTATGAGTTATATCAGAGATCAATATGAAATGTGAAATAAAGTCTAATACCTTTAGTTTTGGAAAAAAAACAAACAAACAAGCCTTTCCAAGTCATACACTAAAAACTTTGCCAACTTAATCAGCACATTCTGTCAGAAGACAGCTGGACAGAGTTGTGAGCAATCAGTGATTTGCTATCAACCTAGTAAGATCAAAGGGATAAAACAGATTTCCTTTTTACAGGACATAAGATACAAACATATTTATGTATGGCTAGCAGGATAATGAAAATGAGTTTTGTAATCACAAATATTTCTTTCAAGGTGTATCCATATAAGTCTACAGAATTGCAGTTATGCAGAATGGGTTAAATTTGACACTTTTTATCACTTTTTTTTCAGAGTTTGAATTCAGGGGTGCTGTTAGTATCTGGTCTTATTTCAATCTTTACATGAGAATGAAGTACTGGTCTCATAGTATTCTTTATCATCTGTGACATGTAGCCACCTTCATTAGCTTGACCTTCCAATATTCAACACATATTTTTATTGAGCATCTCTGTCTTTTCTATAGTTTAGTAAAGCTATAAAAAAAGAAAGAGGAGGAGGAGGAAGAGAGTTAACCTACCAAAATGTAGAATATGGATAAAGGTCATGGTAATAAGCCATACAATTCTAATTCTCAACATATAGGAGATAATAAAAATCTGACACCTCATTCTTGTGGTGAAGATTGTAACAACAGAATTGAAAACACTGTGTAAATTATTCTTCATTCAGGATTACAAAGTTGAAAGAGAGTAATAGTATTTGTCCATTTTCATTAAACTTTTAAGATTATACTTTGTTTCATATAAGAAAAAGCACTATGTAAATATAAGGTTGAAACTCTAGTAAGGCATGTGGGAGAACTGGTACAGCCAAGTTATACTTATCCTTTAGAGATAAATAGAGGATAAACAGATCTAGATCTTGGTGGGGGCTGGGGGGAGGGAAGAATGGACTGAGTACATAAACAGATAATTTTTGTCAACAAATGAGGATTTAATTTTTTTAATTATTTAATATGATCCTCATAAATGACATTTCCTGTCACTAGGCTCTGATATCTATAGGAAGGAGCTAGTGACATTTTGTGAATTTTGGCCAAATATTGTGAACTCACTCACATATATTATATCTAAAAAACATATGCGTATATGCATGCACACATAATACAAACACCTACATGAATATACAGATACTTTTTGTTATATATGAGCTCCTTAAGGGTAAAGACTGATTCTTTTTTCCCTTATATTTTGTATTCTTGTCACTTAACATAGGCAGTAAGTCAATAAACGAGGCACTGTGCTAAAATTCAAAGAAAGGGAAAAAATCATTTTGCTCAAGGAGTTCACTATATAAAGGGGGAAGCAGCATGCAAATAACTATGTATAAGTAAGCTATATGCAGGATAAATTGGAGATAATCAAAACAGGGAGAAGTGGGATGGTGAAAGGATCCCTGTGGAAGGTAGGATATTAAGTTGACTTGAAGAAAGTAAGGGAAGTCAGGAGGTGGAGATGAAGAAGGAGAGTGTTCCAGAAATGGGGAACAACCAGTGAAAATGTCCGAAGCCAACAGATGGAACTTTCTGTTCAAGAACAATGAGGCTAGTGTCAAGACTGGAAAGTTGAGGTCAAGTAATGAAGAACTTTGAAGACCAAAGGTTTTTATATTTTGTCCTGAAGGTGAGAGAGAACCACTGGGATTTACTGATGAGAGAGGAAGTAGTGACATAGTCAGACCTGAGCTGCAGAAAGAACAGTTTGACAGCTGATTAGAAGATGGATTGACTTGGGGAGAGACTTGTGGCAGAGAGACCAACCATTGGCCTATTGTAGTTATCCAGATGTGAAATAATGAGGGCCTGTACCAAGGTGGTGGCAGTGTCAGAGGAGAGAAGGAAGCAAACTGAAAAGAAAGTAAAATCGACAAAGCCTTGCTGACAGGTTGGCTTTGAAGGAGTGGGGTAAGAGACAGTGAAGTGGCAAGATTAGCACCTTGGTTGCAAGCCTGAGTGACTGAGGGGATGCTAGGAAAAGGGGAGTGTTTCAGGGGAAATCTTGTAAGTTTAGTTTTAGACATGTTGAGCTTAAGAAATCTATGGGACAATTATTTCAACATGTTTAATAGGCATTTGGAATTTTGAGATTGGAGGTCAGCAGAGATTAAAGCTGGGTAAGTACGTTCGATAATCATCCCCACAGATACGATAACTGAATCTATGGATGTTGATGAGATTACTGAGTAATAAAAAGATATATACATATATCTGTATATATACACATATATCTACACATACATCTGTACAGAGAGAGAAGGGAAGAGGTGAGGAGAGAGAGGAGAGGAGGTGGAGGGAGGGGAGGGGAGGAAAAAGAAGTCCTGGGAGCCCAGCGGGAAAACCAGAGGGTAACTACATGAAGATCCAGCAAACGATGCTGAAAAGGAATGATTAGATCAGTAGGAAAACCAGGAGAGGGTAGTATCATGAAAACTTAGAGTGAAGAAAGTGTTTAGAACAATAATAAAAATAATATTAGACTACTAGTTGTGGTAGTAGTAGTTAACACTTATATAGTGTTTACTTGTGTCGGAGATTGTGCTAAACACTTTAAAATCATCTGATTTGGTCTTCACGACAATCCTGGGAGACAGGTGACGTTATTACCACCATTTTACAGATGAGGGTCAAATGGCCAGTAAGTGTATAAGACTGGATTTGAATTCAAATCCTCCTGACTCCAGGACCAGTACTCTATCCACTGTACCCCTAGCAAGTTGGTGGTTAGCAATATAAGTCTATTGTGTTTGTCCTTTGTTTTCAAATAGGACCATGGTATAAGGGAGATAATGACATGACTTGCAGTTGACTTTGATTTGAGTGAGGGAGGGCTGTGCAAGGTCACCAGCCTCACTTTCTCCTGCAAAGCCATATGGATCCAGTGGCCTGATATTCACCAGGATGACTGGAGATGCCCAGGATACATTGAGACACTCTGGCCCCTTTAGGCTAAGGCCTTTTCTCGTACTCACTTGAGTGAGGTAATGCCCATTCGGTGAACAGGCCTCTTTAAGAAGTGAATCAAGAGATGGCCCCTTTAATCCAAAAAAAAAGAAAACTGGGAGGGGAAGACCCTCAGGATTGCTGGCCAAAAGAGAAATGGTTACTATTTACATTCACTCTGAGCTAGGCAGGCCCAAAATATAGCCACATGAAGTGGTGCTTGTGCAGTGACCAATTGTGGTCAAATATATGAGCTCCAGAGTGAAAGGGTTTTAAGGTTTGGTCTTTGAGAAAAGAGAGAGAAGGAAGGAAGAAAGGAAGGAAGGGAAGGAGGGAGGGAATGAAGGGAGGAAGGAAGGAAGGAAGGAAGGAAGGAAGGAAGGAAGGAAGGAAGGAAGGAAGGAAGGAAAGGAGGGAGGAAGGAAGAGAAGGAGGGAGGAAGGAAAGGAAGGAGGAAGGAAGGAAGGAAAGAAGGAATGAAGGAATCTAGTTAGTAAACTGCAAGTTAACTGGGCAGCCTACTGCCATCAAAATTTACCTTCCTTTGGAGAGGAGAAGGGGAAGAAGAGGGAGAGGGTTACAGAGCAGTCAAGAAAGATGAGAACTGAGAAGACAGTAAGCTTTTAGTGAGTGCTTGTTTACTGACTGACACAGATACAAGTACCATTTTTGTAATGGACCTATGATTTTCTTAGTGGAAGAAATTTTTCATAATTCTTCTTTGCCTATTAATTCAAGTCCATCACATTTTTTACAACTTATAATCTTACAGAGTTGCCTGAAATGTTGAGAAGATAAGTAACATGCCCAGGGTCACACAGCCAGTATGTCTCAGAGGCAGGATTTAACTACTTGGACGTCCTGATTCTGAGGTTCTAGTCACTGTATATACTGTCTCTATATTTTGTATGTATCCATAATATACATTGTCTATGTAATATGTGTAGTGCATGCACTGATTAGATATTCCTGTAATCTTGCCATTTCTTCGTCTATAACTCCTTTTTCATTTGATCCCTTCTCTCTCATACACAGACACCATTCTAGTTCAAGCCCTCCTGGCTTCTTGCCCAGTTTCTTGCAGCAGCCTCCTCTCGGTTGTGTCTCCCTTGGTAAATGAAAAGGAGAGAAATCTTTTCCTTGCCCTTGCTGGAAGTAAAATGGGCTATCAGCATGTTGTATGGCTGAGTCTGAAATGCCAGACTTGAAAGAGAAAGAGAAAGGGATAGAGATTTTGGTCCCTCTTTTTTTTTAGCCAACCATTATCTTCCCAGTCACTCTTCAGTCCCAATCACAACACACTGAGACCAATGAAGAACCAGTAGTTGTACACGTTTAGCTCTAGGTCAGAACACATGTAGCCTCAGCAGAAGGGACTAATTCCCACCTATGCTCCATTAGATTGACTGACCAATACATATAATATAGTATTTCAGAAGCAGTTTGTCTGAACGGGTAGAGCGTTGGCCTTGGAATCAGAAAGAGATGTGTTCAAATCCTGCTTCTAGCACATACTGGTTGTAAGACGATAGGAAAATCACTAACTTCTTAGTGCCCCTACATAGTCCTCTAGAGTTTAACCAACTACTCTCTAGGGAAACTGGCCTATTTACTGTCATTCCAACTGACATTCCAACTCAATCCTATGTGTTTGCAAAGGCTTTCTCCTATACTTGGAAAATGTTCCCCTCTTTACCTCTGCATCTTACAGACCTTACCTCCATTCAAGGTTCAGTCAAAGGGCCACCTTCAAGAAACTTGTCTTAATTACCCTGACTGCTATCCCCACCCTCACCCCACACACAATAACTACATATTCATTTGGTAAATATTTTGTAAACCTATTTATGAACACATATCTTTCCCACTAGAATGTACGCTTCTTGAAAGAAAGACTTGTGACTTCAGTGTTTGCATTTTTGGTTTAGTAGAATATTTGGAACATGATGCATTAATTAATTTGGTTTAATTAATTAGCAAATGCTTGTTCATTAAATAAGTTGATCTGCATTGGCGAAGTGTCTTCCCCACCCTAACGAAAGCAGAGATCCTGCTTCCCTTTCACCACACCATTACTTTACTGTTTTCAAAAAGCTTCCAGATTTTTTTACATGTAATTGGAAAAAAAAAATTTAAAACTTTCCTTTATGTTTATATATAGGGTACGTGTGTGTGTGTGTGTGTGTGTGTGTGTGTGTGTGTATCCTATACATGTATATATGGGATGCCATATATATATACACACATACATATATATGCCTATGTATATATAATATTGTCACATTATGAATGAGTGAATGAATGAAGCATCTATTAAGTGTTTTACTACGTGCAAAGTGATCCAAATAGAAAAGGAAGACAGTCCCTGCTTAAGGCCATCTGTGTAGTTAGATAAATGACCCTTTGACTTATCAATCAGTACATTTATCTGTCATCATCTATGAAGTGGGAATATGGATAGAAGGATGGATGGAACAAGTATTATCTGGTACCTATTATATGCCAGGCACTATATTAAACATTTTACAAATATTTTCCCTCACAAGGTTGTTTTAAGAAAATTATATTATACTATATAAGTGAGAATTATCACTAGAGAATTTAAATAATTTGGACAAGGTTACATGGCAAGGAAACGATAGAACAATGACTAAAATCCTGATCTTTTGATGCCTGTTTGATTCGGCATTCTTTCTACTCTGACAAGCTGTCACTCATTAGAAATAAGAATTCTTCTCTTGGTTCAAGCTGAGGTTTATGACATTATGCAGTCATAATGCAAACTTCACAGACCTTGTCCCAAAGTCATTCAACTTTAACAAAAAACATTTCTGACAATCCTTTCATCATAGACTGAGTGAGACCTTGAGGTCGTGTAGCCCATGTCCCTCTGTTCACCAGGACTACACTTTAACCAAACAAGACAGATAGATATGTTACATGCATGCTGATTGAGAGTTATCCTCTTTTCTCTCTTAAGGGCGATGACTCTTGAGAACTGACTGTCAAGACACAATGAGGTAACCTTGATGGAAGTGTCAGTTGTAAAATTATTTAAGTGGCTACATCAAATCCAATTACCCTGTGCTGGTATAACAATACTACAAACCATTCTGAAGAGTGCTTAGGGTCAAAAATTCACAGGTATCCATTACTGAGATTAGGACATTCACTTATAACACCTCCGAGTCAGGAACAAAAATTGAATTTGTTCAAAAATCATGAATTGTGCTCATTCTGTGGAATCCTCAGCAGATGTGTGCTGGGTGAAGGCTCTACTTCGATTACAGACAGCCCCTCTGATGCAGTTCAGTTCCATCAACATTCATTCATTAAGTGCCCACTGGGTGCCAGGTGCTGTACAAGGTGTTAAGGCTTTTTATAATAGTCCCTTATATTCTACTGGATGGTAGAACAGTCCTTAATTCAGAAGTGAAAAAATGAGTTTGCATCCCAACCACTGCTTACTTCATGATCTTAAGAAAATCACTTGCCCTTTCTGAGTTTCAGGTTCCTCTTCTGGAGAATGGGCTAGATCACATCAAAGGTGTTTCTCAGTTTTCAGTTGCCAATGTTATGATCCTATGTTCCTGATAAGAAAAGCAATTTTAAGAGGGAGGGAATTCAAATAAGTATGAGGATGGATAGGCAGGGGCTATCTGAACTGTGCTTTGAAGGAAGCTAAGGATTCGATAAAGTGAAAGTAAGGAGGGAATACATTCTAGACCTAAGTCAACAAGCATTTATACAAAGATGTGGGGAGGGGGGAGAGCAGGAGATGAAAAATCATATTTGGAGAATAGATGGTAAAGTCAGCTTGACTGGATAGTAGAATCCATGAAAGGGAAGGTACAGGACATGAAATCTGAATCCAAGCTCTGGAGAGCTTTAACTTCCAGGTGAAGGATGTTGTATTTTATCTTTGTAACTGTGGGGAGACTGAAGATTTTTGAAGTGAAACAGTGGCATGGTGAGATGTGTGATAGAAAAATCAATTCAGCAACAATGAGTAGTAAAGCTCATCTTTGAGGGGGGCATTTCATTATTTTTAAAATGTTAAGTGGGGGAGATCTTTCTGGAGTTACCTGCCAAAGTGTTATCTAAAGTTGTTACCTTCATCATATAAGAAATACTACAAAAATACATATTTTTGAAGAAATCCTACAAATAAGCAAGAAGCCAACTGCTTAGAAAAAATTTTCCTCCTGTCCCTGTATATGGGAAAATTCAAACACACACACAACACACGCACACACACGCGCACAAACTCAGAGCATCTTATGACTGTATCATGCTACCTATGTGGTTAAAATATCTTTGGCCAAGCATAGTGAGTGAATTTTCTCTTCAGATTGAGATCTAAGTAGCATGATGTAATTCCAGAGCATGAAGAACTTAGGTTCATGTCTATTAAACATTTTTAAGCACTAAAACTACCAGGGTGCTCTGAAGTTAATGGAAGAAAAAAAAAGCTTTCAATAGTAGAGGGGTAAATTATTCACATTAGTCATTCTACAGTGTATGTATACAAAGAAAGGAATATCACTGAATTGGCATACTATAACAATCTTTGTAGCAGAAAATAAAAAAAAAAGGAAACAACAGAATGAAAGATTACCAACTGTGTTTGTTAGATCAAGTAGTCTTGATGATATAAGGAACATTAACATTTTTTTTCTGTAATGGAAAAAAATATTAGAAGACTTTCCCCCTGTTATATTTAGGGTTTTTTTAGCTTCTATTTTATCAATATTAAGTGCTCATAGGCAGAAAACCTCTAGATCAGAATATCCTTGAGATCAGGAATGTCTTTTCATCTTAGTATGCCCAACATCAAGCATAATGCCTGGCACATAGTAAATGCTTGAAAAATGTTTGTTCTGTTGAACACAGAAATACTTTGCCTTCTGAACAGTGCAATAGGTTTTGAAGAAGTAGCATAGTTTGCCAATATTTTCTCTAATCAACTATGTTTGCAAAAAATAAAAACAACTGGAGAAAAATCAGATTTTTAAAAAGAGAATAAATAAATTCAAAATACATCAAAACTGAACAAATGTAACAATCCAATAAACAGAAAAATTATTTGAAAGGGAAAACAATGTTTCACTTAATCTTTAACAGCTTTCATTAAGGAGTTATATATTTAAAATAAACATGAATAAGAAGAACGGGAGATGAATAGATTTGTTTTGCTCATGGTTATAAAAAGCTTGTTTAGAAAAAAATATATACATGTATGTGCATGTGTATATATATATACGTGTATATATATATATACATACATATATTTATACATACACATACACACATGTATATGGCATATCAAAGGTAGGAGACTCTTTCTACTGCTTCTAACTTTCAGATAATCATGGGAAGTACATACATGAATTTCCACAATAGTGGACAATCTACAGAGTGGCAGGATTAGAGATGTACAACCGGAAGTAACATTAAAGAACATCATGCTAAATCCTTCATTTACAGACAAGGAAACAGATCTGGAGATATTAAGTGATTTGCAGAAGGTCACAGAGGTATAGACAATGTTTTAGGATACACAATGGAAAATTTTGTTGCTGTTCAGTCCTTTCAGTGATGTCAGCTCTTCCTTGACCCTATTTGGGGTTTTCTTGGAAAAAGATGCTGGAGTGGTTTGCCCTTTCTTTCTCCAGCTCATTTTACAGATGAGGAAACTGAGGCTTACAGATGAGGAAACTGGGTTTAAGAGACTTGCCCAGATTCACACAGCTAGTGTCTGAGACCTGATTTAAGCTTAGATCCTCCTGAATCCAGGCAAAGCATTCTACCCACTGTGCACCTAGCTGCCCAAATAAAAAAAATACATATAATCACTACTCTTTCTGTTTTATATAAAGGCCAGTGTTATATCTAAGAAGTGTCCTAGAGGGTCAATCCAGTTCTGTGCTGTGGCACCCTTCCCTAGATTCTTAGTCACGAAAATTTGGATTCTTGTCTTATTTCTGATAAGTAATAACTGCGTGGCCCTGAACAAATACATTAACTTCTCTGTGCCCCAAGCAACTCTACAGACTATTCAGTTACAAGTTTAACTGGAGAGATTTGACTGAGGCAGAGCCCATTCAGTGATTTAGGCTAGATAAGAAAGGAGGCAAAGAATGGCCTCTTTTACTTAGTTGAAAAAAAAATCGGTCTGAGAGGGGAAGACCCTCAGGGTTTCTGGCCAAACAGAAACAATTCCTATTTACATTCAATCTGAGCCAGTCAGGGCCCAGTAGCCAAGTGGGACTTGGCCTGCAACCTATTGTTGGCTAATCAATGAGAGTGACAGTGATTTGGGTTTACCTTTTTTTGGGTTTAACTCCTTAAGAAAGAAATCTAGCTAAAAACCCCAAGATACCTTGGGAGACTTCAGCAATCAAAGCAAGACCCAGAGGGTCCTACCCTCCCAGATTGGTTTTTTTTACTAGATGAAAGAGGTCATTCATATCTGCTTTTCTTACCTAGCCTTAATCACCAAATAGGCATGGCTTCAGTTAAACTTAGACCTGTTAAAGACCTTATCTTAAAAAAGCCAAGGTCTCCCACTGCATTCAGGGCCATCTCCAGTCATCCTAGACACAGATGGCTCCTGAGGAAAAAGTGAGGCTGCTGACTTTGCACATCTCTCCCTCACGTAAATCCAATTCACTTGCATGTCATGGAATCACCTCCCTGATGTCATGATCCTTTGCAAGAACTGAGGACAACCAACAATGAATTGAGAGAAGGAGTCTCTGTACCTGGAGTTCCAGACACCCATGAAATCATAGGACAGAAGTATAAAAAGAGACCATTGTACTCCACAGCCACGCCCCACAGCCCCCCTCCCCCAGCACAAACACACATCTGGGATTCACTGCCACCTGCCCCTTCTTATCATGGCTTGTTCAGACAGCTACCTAAGCAGTGTCTTTAAACTAAGATCCAGAAACGAAGAGCTGAAGCAGGACAGATTTTTAAGCACATGTGATTGGGGAAACATTCTAAATCACAGTGATACAAATCCACTAATTCCATGTTATCAGGATGTAGCTCAGTAACATTATCATGTCATCCATAAGGAATGTATATGGTTATTAAGGTTGAAAACCATTGCAGTTCAACCTGGCTAATGCCAAATATGTCAGATCAAGCTGATTCCTCAAAGGCATCTCTGGGGAATTTGATTTTGCTATTTGTAGAATGAATACATGGTAAATAGACTTACTTGTCAATATTCCTTAATTGACGAAGGGAAACCTAAATGGGCACAAAATTGAATATACAATATGTGTAAAAATGAGAAAGCAAGCGTGAACTGCATTTTGGAGCCATGCAATTTGTATTCATTAAAAATTTATCAACAGAGTCCTAGCCAGTTGAAAAAGAACTATCAGAGAGGGTAAAATTTTTGGTTCATAACTAGCCAGGTCTCTAACAGTTGTAGTAAATGAAATAGTATCACAGATCTGATTGGCTTTTTTGTTTCATGGTTAGTACCTGGTGCTAATGATGCCAAGGTCATAGGTTAATGGTCTAAATGGGCCAAGAAGCTTCACTTCATTTCTTGAAATTCATGCCACTGGTTATAGTGGGAACAGAGAAAGAGTGTCAACAGATGGACCTGAATCTGTCCTTATTCTTGGAAAAACAATTCAAAGCATATTTCCCAGTGACTGAGTCGGTAGTTATACCAACAGCTGTAAGAATGTGATTGTTCAATTCAAAGGTTAAATGTAGTATGTGCTCCAAAATGCCTACCCCAACTACTACTTGATTGGTAGTATTCTTCGACTATGGCTAAAATGATATCCCTGAGGGTTCTAAGGGTATGTTTGATGGATTGGGAAGGGGAAGGAAAAAAGCATTTATTAAGCACCTACTATGTACCAGAGACTATGCTAAGTGCTTTATAAATATTATTTCATTTCCTCACAATATTATTTCATTCCTCACAATAACCCTCTGAAGTAGATGGTTTAGTGAGGGTTTCTTTTCTAATATAAGCTAGGTTCAGATTAGTGCTAGTAATGACTCCTCTGAAATGGTCACATTATGTGCATTTGCACTGCATATTTCCATTAGGCTGGGAATAATTACCATATTTTATGTAACTGTAACTTTGAGTTATGTAGATTTGAATACATTTGACCAGTATATATGATTCATTATTTGGACTAATCACAAGCCTAACTCTAATTCTAGATTCCCTACAAGTGTGCGTCCTGCCACAATTAATGTTTCATATTAAAATTAGCCTTCTCTTAGAATAGGACATTTGCTATGTTGGTATAATTACTTAAAAAATTCCCCCAAAACCTGTGAGGCATTCTCCCATCAGTATCTACATACACAGCCCAGGGAAAGTAGCTCAAACTCAGTGAGCACATGTGAGCAAATAGAATTCACAGATTCTGGAAATCACTTTGCTAGAATATTTAAGATATCATGCTGAACCATAGGTTTAGCTTTTCTGCTATGTTCTTTGTAGAGCTGAGAAACTATACCCTGGCTCCCCTATTCTCTTGATGCAGATACCGCCATCAGCTGACATGGAGGAAATCACAGGATACTCACTGATTGAAAGATGAGAATTCCTGTAGATTTCCAAAGTTCACAAGATCTTCATTTGGTAAAGGAGGTGGAGGGTAGGGGAAGAGACAAAGACACAGATTAGAGGCCCAATTCTCTGCTTCTCCCTCCCTCGACCAACCAATTCTTTCACAGAGGTGTTTGGCTCAAACACTGTCTTCTCTGTGATTGCTGAATTTCTTGTGCCTGAAAAGTCCTGGATACTCTATATACAACCCATGGGGTAGGATTAAGTATCCTAAACTAGTATGAATGTATTTCCTGGCAATATCACTCCACTGCATTAGTTCTCAAGCTTTGGTCCAGAAAATCCTGGAGATCCCTAAGACTCTGTCAGGAGGACCACAAGGTTAAAACTATTCTCATATTAATACTAAGATGTTTAAAGTCTTAATACAGTAAATATTGATATAATTCTCATAAACAAAATCTCTTTAGTCTTCATTAATGTTTAAAAGTGTGAAGGAGTCCTGAGAACAAAAAGTTTGAGAACTACTGTGTAGTTTATTCAAGGACTTTGCACACTTAATCTGCACTATAAAATCTTCTATTGACATTGATTAAATATGAAGTGTTATGCTTTGCTCACACCTCTGATTTGAGCACATGATTAAGGTTGCCAAGGAATATATCTTTGGGAAAGGAATGAAATGGAAAAAGGGATATTACACAGTCTTTCATGTACATTGTTGTACCAGAAGTGAGCGAGACACACCACAGAGTATAAGTTTTAAGTGGAGAATTTATTAGCCAGCAGCCATTGGGGTACTGCACTACAAATCAATGGCCATGTGTTGGGGTTACAGCTTGGCTTATATAGGATATGTGGGGGTACAGGACAGGGAACAGGAACAAAGGTCCTGGCTGATCAAAAGATTCAGTTAGGTTATCTTACTAGTGGGATAATCTCATTTACATTCCTTGGTGGAGTCACAGAGCCCCAGGGATATCTGCTAGAAAGGGTCTGCCAGGTTATCCTTCAGTGGGATGGTCCTATCTATTGACATTCTTTGGGGGAGTCATGGAGTCCCAGGGGGTTTGCTAAATGCCAAAGATATCTGAGTCCATTCTTTCTGGGGGTGCTTGTCAGTAGCTAGATGTTTCTCAGGGGTTCCTAATTTTCCTTGTATTACACATAATTAAGGGAAATTAATATTGGACTTATGACCACATAATGCTTGTTTCTGTTTTCCTGAAATAAGTTGGGTACTGGTTTCAAATCCTTTTTTCACAGATTAAGTTTTTCACAGATTAAGAAAATTAGATTCTGTAGCAATAAAGCAAAGGAATAAATGTGAAGAAAATAGTTGCCATATGATTAACCACAAATTTGTGATAATAGAATCATGGGGTCTCAAAGCTAGCCAGGCCAAGGAAGACCTTGATAGGAATCCCTTTTATGACATCACTGAGAAGTAACTATCTAGCCTTCACTGGAATATGCCTTCTGATGTCCAACTATTTCCTTAAGGCAGTTACTTTTAAGGCATTTTTGGAGAATTTTTACTTTTGAGGGATTTTTTTTCCTTAACCAGAAAATTAAAACTTCTGTTGATTCTTCCTAATTCTGCCTTCTGGGACAAAGTAAAGACCTGATTCTCCTTCTAAGTGATAGTCTTTCATGTCTTTGTTTTCCTGCTAAATGCTTTTTTTCCCAGACTGAATATTCCTAGTCCCTCCAGCTGATTCAGGTATGTTGGACTGATCAACCAATAAACATATCTTACTATGTAAACAGTCTTACTGTATGCCAAGCATTGTGCTAAATGCTGGGGATAAATAGAAAGGTGGTGGAGAGAGGCATTCCCTATACTCTAGGAACTTAATTTCTAGGCTGGAGTGTACATAATAAGATTCAAAGTACATACCTAGTAATTGAGAAGTAGCCCTGGAAGTGAAGGCACTAGCAACTGGAAAGACTAGGAAAAAACTCCTGAAAAAATAGTTGGGTTTTGAATTGAGTATTAAAGGAAGCCAGGAATTTCAAAAGTCAGAGAAGGCAAAGCACTCCAGGCAGTAGAAAACAGCCAGTTCAAAGGCATCATTTCTGGTTCCTTTGTTCTTGTGGTCGTTCTCCTCTGGACAACTTTAGCTTATTTTCCCCTCTGAAGTCTCCTTTCCTTCTGACTTTCCCATTACTGTCAAGGGTTCCATTGTCTCCCAGTCTTCCAGGCTCACTTAATACCTAATAGTTCCTGTCCTTGTTAACTCACCCTACCTTCTCTCTTACCTCATATCCAATCTCTTACCAAGGCCTGTCTATCTTAGCTTTAAAACATCTGTTGTATACAATACCTATTCTCTCTTGACATGAGCAACTCCCTAGTTCAGGACCTCATCATGTTAAATTAGAACTATTGCAGTAGCCTGGGGCAGTTAGGTGGCACAATAGATAGAGTACCAGGTCTGGAGTCAAGAAGACTCATCTTCTTGAGTTCAAATCAGGCCTCAGATACTTACCAGTTGTGTGACTCTGGGCAAGCCACTTAACGCTGCCAGAAGTCTCTCCCCTCTCCAGTCCAATCTCCCTCAGCAAAGTGGTGTTGCTGAATGCAGATGTACCCCTGCTGCCCACTATTTAATGAACTCTTATGGGTCCCTATGATCTGAAGGATTAAATATAAAATCTACTCATTTTTTGTTTTGTTTTTTTTTAAATTTATTTATTTAATATTTTTAGTTTTCAGCATTGATTTTCACAAGAGTTTGACTTACAAATATTCTCCCCATTTGTGTTGGTAAGCAAAATGGGCTCTAAGCACTTAGTTCAACAAGTGCCCTTGAAAAGTTTGGTTTCTTTCCTTTGAGTAATTGAGTGTATTTCATTGAGCCATACTAGATGCTAAGCCCCAGGCCCAAACCGCTATTAGGTGTAAAACCTATGTGGGTGTGGATTGGTAACTAAGGTGCGGGCCAAGGTGGGGCTAACTCAGGGGAGGGCCTAGTTTACAAATAATTTGAGTGATAGGTTTGGGAGACATCAGAGGCTCTTAGACCACGTGGGTTTAAGTCGCCTCTTTGTGACAATTTTAGGTCACGTGGGTGAGTAGCATGTGTGACTCACCCCTGATGCTGAAAAAGATATAAAACCAGGGGTTGGCTTTCTCTTCTTTGGAGCTCTTTCCCACAGCAGTGGTGACTCTGGGCATGAGTGGTATGAGTGACTCTGGGCCAGCCCTCATTCTGAGCTCTCAGGCTGAACCTAGATGTTGGTAACTATGAATTGTATTGGGTCTGTCTGTTTGTAATTTGTTGAGGGCTCTCACTAGTGATGGTGCTGATTTGGAGACTCCTGGGCAGCTGTAGCTAAGGAGCCCTCCAGCTTGTAAGCCAGATGCTAAGACTTTGTTGAACTCTGGTAACTATGTATTGGGATTTGAATCAGACAAGGTCTGTCTGTTGATGTTTGTAATTTGTTTGTATTTATTCTGAAGTTCAGGGTGCTGGATTTTTCCCCTGAACTAAATGAATGATATTTGTATGCTGAATTAAAGTAAGCTTGCCCACCCCTTTACATAGCTTTCCTTAGTTAAGCAGATCAAAAGAACCTGTGCTTTTGCAGCATATTGGCAGCTTTCTGGGTGCTGGTTGTTGGTGGATCTTATGCCCCCACAGAAGCTGAAGCTGCTAGCCAGATTGTTGAAACACCATTTCTACCCTCCCCCCCTCCGCCACTGCAAGATGGCATATATTTTGATTGCCCTGTTTCCCAGTTTCTTCTGTCACCCCCCTCCCCCCATTCCCATTTCCCTTACTTCCTTGTAGGGCAAGATAGATTTCTATGCCCCATTGCCTGTTTATCTTATTTCCTAGTTGCGTGCAAAAACTTTTTCCCTTGACCCTGTCCCTTTTTGAAAGTGTTTGCTGTTGATTACCTCCTCCACCTATCTGCCCTGCTGTCTATCATCCCCCCCCACACTTTTTATCTCCTTCCTCCTTCTTTCCTGTGGGGTAACATACGAATTGAGTGTGTATGTTATTCCCTCCTCAGGTCAAATCCAATGAGAGCAAGATTCACTCATTCCCCCTCACCTGCCCCCTCTTCCCTCCCAACAGAACTGCTTTTTCTTGCCACTTTTATGTGAGATAATTTACCCCATTCTATCTCTCCCTTTCTCCCTCTCTCAATATATTCCTCTATCATCCCTTAATTTGATTTTATTTTTTTCAGATATCATCCCTTCATATTCAACTCACCCTGTGCCCTCTGTGTGTGTATATATATACATGCATGTATATATATATATATATATATATATATATATATATATATATATATATATACATACACATATATGTATATTTGTATATTCCTTTCAGATACCCTAATACTGAGGTCTCATGAATCATACACATCATCTTTCTATGTGGGAATGTAAATAAAACAGTTCAACTTTAGTAAGTCCCTTATGATATCTCTTTCTTCTTTAATTTCATGCTTCTCTTGGTTCTTATATTTGAAAATCAAGTTTTGTATTCAGCTCTGCCCTTTTCATTGAGAAGGTTTGAAAGTCCTCTATTTTATTGAAAATCCATATTTTACCTTGGAGCATGATACTCAGTTTTGCTGGGTAGGTGATTCTTGGTTTTAATCCTAGCTCCATTGACCTCTGGAATATCATATTCCAAGCCCTTTGATCCCTTAATGTAGAAGTTGCTAGATCTTGTATTACCCCGATTGTGTTTCCACAATACTCAAATTGTTTCTTTCTGGCTGCTTGTAGTATTTTCTCCCTAATCTGGGAGCTCTGGAATTTGGGAACAATATTCCTAGGAGTTTTTTTGGGGGGAATCTTTTTCCAGAGGCGATCGGTGGATTCTTTTGATTTCTATTTTACCCTCTGGCTCTAGAATGTCAGGGCAGTTCTCCTTGATAATTTCTTGAAAGATGATATCTAGGATCTTTTTTTTGATCATGACTTTCAGGTAGTCCAGTCATTTTTAAATGATCTCTCCTGGATCTATTTTCCATGTCAGTGGTTTTTCCAATGAGATAGTTCACATTGTATTCCACTTTTTCATTCCTTTGGTTCTGTTTTATAATATCTTGATTTCTCATAAATTCACTAGCCTCCACTTGCTCCAATCTAATTTTTAAGGTAGTATTTTCTCCAGTGGTCTTTTGGACCTCCGCTTCCATTTGGCTAATTCTGCCTTTCAAGGCATTCTTCTCCTCATTGGCTTTTTGGAGCTCTTTTGCCATTTGAGTTAGTCTATTTTTCAAGGTGTTATTTTCTTCAGTATTTTTGGGTCTCCTTTAGCAAGTTATTGACTTATTTTTCATGGTTTTCTGGTGTCACTCTCATTTCTCTTCCCAATTTTTCCTCTACTTCTCTAACTTGCTTTTCCAAATCCTTTTTGAGCACTTCCATGGAATGAGACCAGTTCATGTTTTTCTTGGAGGCTTTTGATGTGGGTTCTTTGACTTTGTTGACTTCTTCTGTCTGTATGTTTTGGTCTTCTTTGTCACCAAAGAAAGATTCCAAAGTCTGAGTCTGAATCTGAGTCCGTTTTCACTGCCTGGCAATGTTCCAAGCCAAGTACTTGACCCTTGAGTTTTTTGTTGGTGTATGACTGCTTGTAGCATATAGAGTACTTTGTCCCAAGCTTGAGGGGCTGTGCTGTTGTTTTCAGAGCTTTTTCTACAGAGCAAGATCTGCCACACCAGTGCTCCTCCTCCCCCAAGAACCACCAAACTGGATCACAACTCAGATCTGAGCAGCCTCTGCACTTCCTCTCAGATCCCCCACTTAATTCCTCCCACCAGGTGGGCCTGGGGCTAGAAGCGACTGCAGCTGTAGTTCTGTAGCTGCACCACCTCTGCTGTCCCTGAGGTGAACTCCCTTCACTCTGTCCCCACAGCTTTTTCCCCACAACCTTCTCTGTTGTCTTTGGTGTTTGTGGGTTGAGAAGTCTGGTAACTGCCACAGCTCACTGATTCAGGGCGCTAGGGCCTGTTCTGCCCGGCTCCAGGTCTTGTTCTTCCTGGTGCAGCCCACACTGGGCTCTGGTCCAGTCCACTCCCAGTGCTTTGTGATAGACCTTACCCAGCAACCATCCAGGCCGTCCTGGGCTGGAGCCCTGTTTCCCTTTGTTATTTTGTGGGTTCTGCAGTTCTAGAATTTGTTCAGAGCTATTTTTTATTGGTGTTTGAAGGGTTCTGGGGGGAGAGCTTTAGGCCAGTCCCTGCTTTCCAGCAGCCACCCTGCTCTGCCCCTACTCTTTGTTTTTTAACCTGCCTCCTCCCTCCAAGTTTCAAATCTTCTTACATTTTACTCTCTCCAACTTACTTTGACATCCAGTGACACTGGCCTCTTTGTTTTCACTCAAACAGGACACTCATCTCCAGACTCTGGACATTATTCCTGGCTTTCCCCCATGCTTGGAATGCTCCCTTTTCTCTTCTTTGCCTCCTGGCTTCTTGCAATTACCAGCTAAAATATATAACTATATAAAATGCCTTTTGCCTTCTCCCTTGTGATTCTTTTGAATTTATCCTGTACGTAGTTTATTGGTACCTAGTTGTTTGAACATTATGTCCTCTTACTAGAGCGTAAGCTCCTAGAGGACAGGAACTGTTTTTTGCCTTTCTTTGTATCTTTAGCATTCACCACATTGCCTGGTACATAGTAAGCACTAAATGATTGTTTATTGACAGACTGTTCCTCCATGAACCGAATACATTTTTTCAAATGTTTTCTAACCAGGGAAGAAGATTTTGTGATCTTTTCTTTGTTTTAATGTTTTGTAAAAGAGAGCAAATTGAAGTATGAGTCTCTGTTCGTTGTTGCTCCCAGTGCTGCCAGAGGTTTTGGGAAGCCAACCTAGCCAGGAGTGAGAGCAGTAGGGAAATCCTAATGGAGAGCACTGGGAAGATTAGAATACATTCCTGTCAGGATCCATAGTAAGACACTTGGGGAAATCATCAACTCAGTACTTGGCTGATTGTCACAAGTTTTTGCATCTCTGCCAACTCAATTTTAATTCAGTAACATTTATTGCATACCTAATATTCTTCTAGTAGTATGCCATGTTTTATGACTAAAACAAATGACCTACTAGACTCTGCCCCCTAAAGAAGTAAACAAAGCCTCATGTACCTATTATAGTCGTGGGCACATGGTAGAAATATCTTATTTAGTTCTTTAATTGTTTTTGGAAATAGGTGACATTCTTTTCAATGACTACAATAATATTGCCTTGGAAATATATCACATGACAGAAAGAAAAATTATAATAATTCATATAAATTCTACATGAGCCATGTGATTAGCTTTTATTTAAAAAAAATTATTCTGTTCTAATTTAAATTCCATGTAGAAATGCAATCACCTACATTCCAACCTCCTATACAAATGGATAAAATATATTTTTTTCTTCTTGAATTGTATGATTAGGATATCTTCTGTATTGCATTAAAGAAATCTGCTACACAAATTGCCCAGTATCTATATAATAAATTAAGCTTTACAAGCATATCTTCTGTTTTCCATAGTTGCTAAGAGGTTTGGACACTTGATACCAAATGGAAAAAAATGGTCTATTTTACTTAGACAATTTATACTTGGAGAAGCAAATAATTCACTTCTTAGTGATAAAAGCTTAAATTACCCTAGACAGATTTAAAAATGATTTTAAAACCAAGTAAATTAACATAAAGACATTAAAAAATTTGTCCCCAAAAACTATCTCAAATATTTTGCTTCAAAAAAAATAATTAACACACCTGCAAAGTACCTTCATTTAAAATACTCAAAATATTTACCAAAAAAAAAACAAAAGTGTGAATACAATTTGGTATTTTTTAGATCTTCACAAAGAATCATATCAGAGAACTAGGTAGACAAGACCGAAAGAGTCATCATGGTAGACTATCAAAAGCCATCCTTCCTCAGTAATTCCATCCCCTGTTCCTCCCATCCCATCCTTGTTTATCTCTGATACACATTTGTCTGTTATGTGTTCTGCCCTGGCCTATGACTCATTGTTTCTCTGTTGGACCTGTCCCCTTGCTTTCTTAACTCAAAATATCGTTTGTCATTCAGAGGTATCCCTCCTTCTACGCTACACTCCAACCCATCCCCCTCGATCACCTGAGGCCTCATACATGCTTATTTGTTCACCATATAAGTGGCAATATAATCCTAGCTACCCCTTCCACCCAAGTTGAAATGGCAGACTTTAAGGAACCATCCTTTTCTTCTGACTCCAATAAATTATCCTACCATGGTCCTTTGTTAACTCCCCAAATACTCTGTTTCCTACAGATAATAACTCAGTACATTGGTTTTCATTACAGTGTTTAAAATGTACATTTTGTTTTTGAAATGCAAGAGTAACACTTCCAGACCGAAAGTAGAATGTGATCTCCTAGAGGTCAGGTACCATTTAGTTTTTACCTATGTATCTCCATCATAATAATAGTCATCATTTATATAGTGCTTTAAATTTTGAAAAGTATTTTATGTTTTCTCATTTTATCCCCACAACAAGCCTGTGAGGTAGGTGCAATGATTATCCCCACTTTAGAATTGAAGAAACTAAATCATATAGATTGTGACTTGTCTAGAGTCCCTCAGCTAGTAAGCGTCTAAGGTCACATTTGCACTCAGGTCTTCCTTACTCCAGGCCCATCATTTTTTCATTGTTCTACTTAGCTGCCTCCATGGAAGAGTATAGATGAGCATCATTTTTGAGAGGGTCACTATCACTGGTATTCATAGAAAAGGAAGGATTGGGAAGAAAGACAACTGATGTTACCATGAAAGGAATATTTTGACAATTATTGAAATGATTCTGATATGAATTATTATTCAATATCTACTGAATACCCATTATGTGAACATACCTAGGCCTTTCAACACAGAAGTTAAGAAAAGAGAGCTGCCAAGTACAGTGGGAAGGAAAATATAGACTGAGCCAGGAGACTTGAGATCAGAGTTGATGTCAAATCTTGCTTGTTCCCTATTTCCTGTTCAACTTGATCAAGTTATCTGACACTCACCTTAGTATCCTTACTTGTAGTACAAGGGGATCTGACAAGATGATCTCAAAAGTCACTTCTTGAGTAGTGGCTTCAGGCCCCTAGCTAGGTGGTATAGTGGATAGAACACTGAACCTGAATTCAAGATGGTCTGAGTTAAAATTGGACCTCAGACATTTGCTATGTGACTCCAGGCAAGTCATTTGACCTTTGCCTCAGTTTTCTCATCTCTAAAATAGGGATAATAATAACGCCTACCTCCTAGGCTTGTTGTGAGGAGCAAATTAGATAGTAATAATAAAAAAGTACTTAGCACAGTGCCTAGCATCCAGTAAGTGCTCCTTCAAAGTTTGTTAATGTTGTTGTTGTTATTATACTACAAGATTATAATTATAAAGCACCCAGAATAGTGTATGGCCCATAGGAAGAGCTATATAAATGTTACTATAAAATATTACTATTAGAGGAGCAACATGATTAGGTCTATGTTTTGGGACTATCACTTTTGCAGCTGCATGGAGGATGAATAGAAGAGCCAGGACAGGCTGGATATAGAGAAACTAATCAGGAAGTGAAGACAGTAATCTAGGCAAGTGGTACTAAGTGGCCATGGCAAAGGAGAGAAGCAGGTGGGCAAGAGATGCGGACATTGAGACAATAAGACTTGACAACTGATTGGATATGGGTGAGTACAGGTGAGAGAGAGTACCTAGTAAAGGTTAACTCTAAGCTTTCAAACCTGAATGCCTAAAAGGATGCTGGTGGCATCAATATACAAGGGGAAATTATTTTAAAAGTGTTCATGAGCAGAAGGGAATGAGTGGATGGTAAAAGAATGGAGGTCAGGAAAAAGACTAGAGTTGTATGTCTAGATATGAGAATGGTTTGAAGAGAGATTATTATTGAATGGTGCAAACTAATGGAGAGAGAGAGAGAGAGAGAGAGAGAGAGAGAGAGAGAGAGAGAGAGAGAGAGAGAGAGAGAGAGAGGTTATGGGGAAGAGGAGGGCCAGGGCTGGAGTCTTTTGTAACCCCTAACATTTAATCCTGTGAATGCCTTGTACCCAGATACTCGATAAACACACAAATACCAAAGGATTTGTGGTTTCATTTGTGTGAAATCACTGATGAAAAACTACTTCTGTTTCAGCTCCCTCCACATAAGGAGTCAAATCCTTGAAAGCCGCCTAAGGCTCATAGTGATTTGTCCAGGGTCTCCCATTTTTCAAATGTCACATATGGGATTTGAATACCTGTTTCTAGATTGAGAACCACCTCCCCTCCCTGCCTCTGCCTTCTAACTACTACACCATACTTCTTCATGTAATAAATATATTTCTAAGAGAAATCATATGGAACTCATTAAGGTTAAACCATCTCTCTCTGTGGAAAGAATACACATGTAACCTTTAAGAACTTTATCATTATTAGGGCAGTTAGAAAGATTGTACATGGAAACACTGTGGGAGTCATTCAGTTATTTTGTGATGATATTAAAAAAATAATAAGTGAGAAAGAGGAATCGCCTGGGAAAGGGGGGAAGGAAGAAAAAGAATGAGGAAAATTATGGAATATCAGGTGCATGAGGGAAAACTTTTATAGTGGAGAGGAAAATGGTGTGGGGGAGTGTGCAACACTTCAACCTCACTCACATATAAACTGGTTCAATCATATGTGTGTGTGTGTACACACACACACACACACACACACACACACACTCAATTGGTAATAGAAATCTGTCTTACCCAACAAGGAAGTAGAAAGGGAAGGGGAGTGGGGTCTGATAAAAGGGAGTGCAGATAAAAGAAGGCAGTGGTCAAAAGCAAAACAGACTTAAACTAGGGACAAAATAAAAAGAGAGAGGATAAACAGAAGAAAATAGGATGAAGGGAAATGTACAGTTAGTAATCCTAACCATGAATGTGAATGGGATGAATTCACCCATAAAACAGAAGCAAACAGCAAACTGAATTGGAAACCAGAATCCAACAATATGTTGTTTACCAGAAACACACTTGAAACAAAAAGACAATACAGAGAGTGAAAATAAATGGCTGGAGCAGAATCTGTTATGTTGAAGTGAAAAAGGAAGGGGTAATAATTATGACCTCAGAAAAAGTAAAAGTGAAACTACTACATTTTGTGAAAATGCACCATAGACAATGAGTTAATGTAAATACCAAAATATATATGCACCAAATAGTATTGTATCCAAATTCTTAAAGGAAAAGTTAAATGAATTACAGGAGGAAATAGACAGTAAAACTATAATAGTGGGGAATCTCAGCTTTCCCCTCTCAGAGCTAGATAAATCTAACCATAAAATAAACAAGCAAGAAATTAAAGAGATGAATAGAGTCTTACCTCAAGGAACCTGGCACCCTGACAAAAATGAACCATATATTAGGGCATAAAATCCTCAAGCACAAGTGGAGAAAAGCAGGAATATTAAATGTACATTTTTCAGAGCATAATTACATTTAATAAAGGGCCATGGAAGCACATATTAAAAATTAATTGGAAACTAAACCTAATCCTAAAAAATGAGCAGGTCAAAGAACAAATAATAGAAGAGAAAAAAAGAAGAAATCATTAAAGTGCTTGAAAATGGAGAGATAGCATTCCAAAATTTGTGAAATGCCACCAAAACATTACTTGGGGGAAATAATATATCTCTAAATTTGTACATCAACAAAAGAAAGATAGAGCAGCTCAATGAAACAGGCATGCAATTAAAAAAAAAAAAACTAAGAAAACAACAAAAATCCCAAATCAAATGCCAAAATAGAAATCTTGAAAATCAATGAAAAGATCAAAAAATTGAAAGTAAAAAAGAGCTAATAAATAAAACTAAGATATGTGTTTATGGGGGAAAACAATACAATAGACAAATCATGGATTACTTTGATTTAAAAAAAGAATAAAACCAAATAACCAATATTAAAAATGAAAGGGTAAATTTACCAAATTAAACAATTATTAGGAGTTGTTTTCCCCAATTATATGCCAGTAAAACTGACACCGTAAGTGAAATGGATGAAAATTTACTATGTATATATTTATGAGCTGCTCAGATTAATAAAACAGGAAATGAAATACTTAAGTAGTGCTATTTAGAACAATTCAGCCATCAATGAACTCCCTAAGAAAAAAATGCCCCAGACCAAGTAAATCCTATCAAACATTTAAGGAACCATTAATTCCAATGTTATATAAACTATTTGAAAAAATAGGGAAAGGAGTCCTACCAAATTCCTTTTATGACACAAATATGTTTTTTGATTACCTAAACCAGGGAGGACAAAAACAGAGAAAGAAAATTGTAGACCACTTTCCTTACTAAATATAAATGCAAAAAAATTTTAAATAAAATACTAGCAAGGAGATTAGAGCAGTAGATCACCAAGATCATACTCTATGACAAGACATATATATATTTACACATATATGTATATATGTGTATATATATATACACACACATATATATGTATATATACACATATATACATATATATGTATATTTACACATATATGTATATATATGTATATATATACATATATGTATATATATATATATATATGTGTGTGTGTGTGTGTGTGTGTGTCTGTGTGTGTGTATGTATGTATGTATGTATGTATATGATTATCTCAGTAGATGCAGAAAAAAAACCTGAACTAGTATTTACTAGATTTATGTGCCCTGGGGCTTCCTCAAGGGACTATAAACTCCTGGAGGGCAAGGATTGTTTTTGCTTTCCTTTATATCCTCAGAGATTAGAGGGCACTAGGCACTTAGTAACTGCTTAATAAATGCTTCTTGATTGAGTGAGAGGCAGTGACTTGGTTTCTATGGATGGAAAAATTAGCTCTGCAGTTGTATATCTCTCTGGGAGTGGATCAGGGTGTGAGAGAGATATGTGAGTGTGAATCTCTATGTGCCTGTGTGAGCCAGGTTTCCCCTGCCCTCACTCCACCCTAGGTTCCACCACTTGGGGTCCCCACCTGGGGCAACCTGTGTTTCCCTGACCATGTCCATTCTTCCCCTACCTTTGCACTGCAGTTTGGGATGGGGTTGGGGAGGAGTCCTTCCCCTTTCTGATATAACACCCATACCTATTTAAAACATACACACACACACACAAACATACACACACACACGCGTGTGCACACACACACGCGTGTGCACACACACACACACACACACACACGAAATAAAAAAAATGCAAGGCATAGGAATAAATAGATCTAGAAAAATAACAACAAAAGTCATATACTGACAAAAAGTCAAGAATATAAAGGTAATCAGGTAAAAAAATATGAATAAATGTGGCCTAACAGTTCCAGATTTCAAATGAAGTGGCAATCATCAAACCAGACAGGTCCTGGCTAAGAAATAGAATGGTGGATCAGTGGAATAGATTAAATACATAATACATAGTAGTAAATGACTGTAGTAATCTGAAGTTCAATAAACCAAAATGCAAGCTTCTAGGACAAAAACTCACTATTTCCCAAAAAGTTGCTTGAAAAACTAAAAATAATTTAGAAAATTTAGGCACAAACTGACATTTCACATCGCATACAACAAAAGGTCAAAATCAATTTAGATATAAAGGATGATATCATAAGATTTAGACATAAAGGGTGATATCATAAGTAAATTAAGGGAGTATGAGAAAATGTACCTATCAGATCTACGGATAATGGAAGATTTTATGACCAAACTAGAGACAGAATCCTGGGAAGTAAAATAGATTATTTTGATTGCATGAGATTAAAATGCTTTTGTACAAGCAAAATCAATGCAACCAAAAGTATAAGGAAAATAGGAAACTAGGAAAAATTTACAAGTTTCTCTGGTAAAGGCTTCATTTCTCAAAAATTTATGGAACTGAATGAAATTTATAAAAATAAGAGCCATTCTCCAGTTGATAAATAGATATGAACAGGAAGAAGAAATCAAAGGTATCAATAGTCACATAAAAATACTCTAAATCACTATTTATTAGGGAAATAAAAATTAAAACAACTCACGCCTATCAGATTGGCTAACATGGCAGAAAAGGAAAATGACAGTAGAGGGACTGTAGAAAAACTGAGAAACTAAAGCACTGTAGGTAGAGTTGTAAACTCATGTAATCATTCTAGAGAAAAAATTGCAACTATGCCCAAAGAGCTATAAAGCTGCACATCCCCTTTGACCCAACAATATTCTAGGCTTTATCCCAAAGAAATCAAAGAAAAGAGAAAAGGACTTATTTGTACATAAAATATTTATAGCAGCTTTTTGTGGTGGCAGAGAATTGGAAATTGAGGGAATACCCATCAATAGGGAATGGCTGAACTAGTTGTAGTATGTGATTGTGATGGAATATTATTTTGCTATAAGAAATGATGAGCAGGATGGTTCCAGAAAATAACTAAGACTTCTATGAATTCTTTCAAAATGAAGTGAGAAGAACCAGGACATCACTGTATGCAGTAACATCAATATTGTAAGGATGATGAACTGTGAAAGACTTGGCTACTGCGCTTAAGATAATGATCTAAGAAGGGTGTGGAACCTGCAGCCTGGCAGCCACCAAGCTGCAAGTTTCCCACTCCTGATCCAAGATAATCCCAAGGGACCCATGATGAAAAGTTATATCTACCTCCAGAGAGAGAACTAATAAACGCTATATACATATTGAAGCATTCTTTTTAAAACTTTGTTTTTCTTGATTTATTTTTTGTCTTCTCCCCCCAAAAAAATGGCTAATGTGAAAATGTTTTGCTTGATTTCACATGTATAATTGATACAAAATTTCTTGCCTTCTCAAGAAGGGGGGAAGGAGGTAGAGAATTTGGGACTCAAACTAAATAAAAAAGATCATTGCATTTTTACATGTAATTAGGAAATATTTATTGAAATAAAAATATATTTAAAATATTTATTGTATTGAAATGAATCTCAAATGTTTATATTTCACCAGGTTATAAAGACAAATAAGGCACCTAATTCCATCTCTCTCTCTCTCTCTCTCTCTCTCTCTCTCTCTCTCTCTCTCTCTCTCTCTCTCCCCCCCCTCTCCCCCATACATATTATATATAATATATATGCATATGTATAATTATAATATATAATATATATTCATATATGTATATATAAACACATATATACACATATATGCATCCTCTAAAACCATGTGTACACACTTAATAAATGCTTTTTTTCTATTAAAATGATGACCTACTTAACATAAATAACCAAAGAAATGCTCCCTATAAATAACTATTTATTATACCAACAAATTGGCATAATTAATAAATTGCTTCTCCTAGCCACCAGTAATATTCTTGATGAGTTTGATCTGGAAAATGGTACAGAGAATATTTCAGGCAAATATTGCACTTAGCTATTACATTCTCTAGAGAAATAAGGATTCTGCAGTTATATAAATCAAGATATGAAAATCAAAGCAGTATCACAGTTGTTCATCTCTGCAGTTAACTAAAGTCTTTAGGTCTCCAGAGTTAGCTTTGTTCTCTAATTTTTCAGTCATGTGCTGAATTAATTCATTGCTTCTAATTACCATTTATGTAATAGGTTCATAGTTAGAAGTCAGTCTCTGGATCAATTACTATAATTTCAACCTTTTCCTCCTTATTAAGAAGTTCTTTCATCCTTTCAAGGTCACTGAATACAGTATACCTTATCACCATATATCAAGTCCAAGTTTCTGAAATCAAAATATGATCTCTTATCCTTACTAAATCCATGTGCCATCAGGAAAGAGAGGAATTCAGCTGCAGGAGAAAAAATAGTGTTATTGTTGTCTTTTTAATCTGCTTTTGATGCTATGATCACTGGTTTATTTTTTCAGTTGTCACTTTAGTTTATATCCCCAAATCATGAGTTGTCTATAGATGTCATCCTAAGTTAAAAATTATTGCAGATTTAGATCTATCCTGACAGTAACTCTATAAGAATCATAGCTTTAATATAAATAGCTACAAATGTCTAACAGAGGTGGGCAGTCTAATTTCTGTTAAAATAATATTATTTTTTAACATTCACTTACCTTGCCCATTTATATGATAGTAAAGGAGACAAAAATATCCATTCTCCTCTGGGAAATTTCAAGATGTTAGCTGCTAGATCCTTCCCCTATAAGCTTATTATTCCATGTATTCTGTAACTATATATACTTATTTATTTATATATATTCTCTCTCCCTCTATACGTAAGCTGTTTGAAGGCAGGGCCCTTTTTGCCTTTCTTTGTATATCTAGTATTTAAACACAGTGTTTAGTACTCAGTAAGCACTTAAGAAATGCTCTTTGACTGATTGCTTTACTAAGATTTCCAAGATAGATACTTTGGAAGTTCAGAAAGTAAGTGTTTAACTCTGACAAGTGATTAGAGAAGATTGCATGCAGAAGATGACATTTAAGCTGAGCCTATGAGGAAAGCAATCATTGTGGGTCATGTGACCTGCCACTAGCAGAACCCTAGTTGCCATAAATTTTCAGACACAACTGTTCATTTGGGTTTTTTTTTGTTTGTTTGTTTCTTATTAAATTTATTTTTTATAATGAGGGCTTGTACCATCTACAGCATGAGTGGGGGAAAGAAGAAGGAAGTCAGTGAGTAAGGACAGAGCTTCAGAGAGAGAGACAGAGGGAAAAAGGGACAGATGAGACAGCCTCAAAACAGAGATAAAGAATAGGAAGAGGGAAAGGAAGGAAGGAAGGAAGAACAGGAGGAAGGAAGGGAGGAGGGAAGATGGAAGGAAGGAAGGAGGGAAGATGGAAGAAAGGAAGGAGGGAAGGAAGAAGGGAAGGAAGGAAGGAGAGAAAGAGGGAGGTAAGGAAGGAAGGAACAAAGGAAGGAAGGGAGAAAGGAAGGAAGAACGGAACGAAGGAAGGAAGAAAGGAAGGAAGGAAAAAATAAAGGAAACCTCTGTTAAGCTTCTACCATGTGCCAGGCACTGGGATAAGTCCATTATAAGTATTTTCTCATTTGATCTTCACAGCAACCCTGAGAGGTGGGTGCTATTATTATCTGTTTTACAGATTAAGCAACTGAGGCAGAAGGAAATTAAGTGGTGGGATTAGGACCACATAGGAAGTTTCTGAGGTGGGATTTAAACTCAGATCTTCCTGACTATAAGCCCAGAGTTTTATCCATCACACTACCCAGCTGCCTCTAATCATTCCTATTAGAGGAAAGAAGTGTATGAACCAAGGAGGTCTAATCATGCTACATTTATTATTGCCATTTAATACATCCAATCTTGTGTAAAAAAAGTTAAAAACTATTTACATATGTATCATTAAAATCACACTTGGTCATATATCATTAAAACCACCCATGAATGTCGAGGACATTTGAGCCACTGACTCAAACCTGTTTGTATTGAAACCTAATCTTTAAAAAGTAGAGATCATCATGTTTTGATCCAGCATATATGGTATTATTCTCTTTAATTATATAGATTATCTGTCCTGTGTGATGAGACTAAAACAGGAGCATAGCAGCAGAATTGTCTTGTTGGAATGGTTGGATTAAAGCATATGCATAAGCAAATAAAATGTTCTAAATGAGGGCAAACAAACCATTGCAGTTTTTGCCTCTTTATTTATATAGCACTTGGCTTGTGTTCCATGGTGTCAAATAGAATTATCCTTCTAATTCGTAAACAGGAATGTTTCAAAAAACAACATGATAGAATTGTATGCATCCTTTTTTTATGAATCAAACCCTAATGTACTGTAGTTATGAACTTCATGCAGATTTCTTGCTGTGAAGTATTCACATAACAAATGTTCAGCTTTTATTTTATTTTGCCTATTTTTCTAACAGTTTGAACACTCATAACAATATCCCTTTATTAAATTCCCTATGTTCCCCTGCAGTTCACTATTCTTTAAAAAGGACAGATGTTTTATGAGTATATTCTCCTTTACCTGGTTTATTTAAACAGTATTTTTAAGCAAACTCAACAATATTTGAATAATTAAACATAATTCAACAAATGTGGATTAAGTGCTGCTACATACTGAGCACTGAGTTGTGGTGCTGGGGGAGATACAAAGTTCAGCTATGAAACAGTTCTTGCCTTCCTGGAGCACAATAAGAGTCTAAGGCATAAACACAAAGGATGCAAAATAATGCATCCTAACTGCATAAGAAACTGCAATTCCGTGTGAATGAGTTGGAAGGAAATCATTACCTGAGGCAGATAGAAAGAGATGAAAGAAATCTTCGGAGATGATGTCAGTCAAGAAGTTTTTATAAAGCATCTACTATGTACCTGGCACTTTGCTAAGCACCAGGGATACAAAGAGGGGGAGAAAAACAGTCCTTGCTCTGAAGGAGCTCACAATCTAATGAGGGAGACAACACATATACATGCATGAATATATATATATATATATACATATATAACATATAAACATCATGTATGTCCAACACATGCACAACTACATTCAAACAAGCTGTTTGCAAGATAAATAGGAAATAATCAGAAGGGAAAAGGCATTAGAATTAAGGCAGACCAGGAAAAGCTTCCTATAGAAGATACAGTTTTAGTGGGGACTTGGAGGAAGCCTGGAGGTAGCAATGAGGAAGCAGAGCATTCCAGACATGAGGGAAAGCCAATGAAAATGGTGGGAGTCAGGACTTAAGAGTTTCCTGTTTGAGAAACAGCAAGGGGTGGCATTTAACTTGACTTTTAATAATGGGTAGGATAGCATAAATTGAGTTTCCTGTAAAAAGCTTTGAGTTGATTTACTGTTTTCCATATTTGTCTGCTTTGTGGTCATCTAATTAAACATACAGCAAGTTTTCATATAATCTTTGTTAACGAGAGCTACAACTAGTACCTTAGTTAAAAAGTACCAGTTATCATTTAACTAGGTTTATCTGACATGGAACATGGTTGCAGTCACGTACTCATATATTTGTTTTATAACATATCTTCATTGTTCTATTATTCTGTATTTTAGATGGGGTTCATGATTTCACAACTAGAATGAATTGTTGAATGACTATAAATGGGAATTATTGATCTAAGAGCCCTTGGCATAGCGGGACCATCTAGACTTTAATTTTTGTATTGTAAGTTCACAGCTGTTTATATTTTTATTACACTGGGATTTAAAGTATTAAGTACTTTTACATTCTCTAGCCCAAAGCAGCTACAAAGCAATGAAGTATGCATGGGCTGTGGAGAACACATGTCTACCGTAGGTCATTCTGTTCTCATCGTCACCCCTTGCAGAGTTATAAGTAGGTATAATGTAGCTAATTATTTAGGAGCTGAAATTACCTAGATAGTAAGAACACCAAAGTTATTTCTGCATTTTCGCATTATGACCTGAGATGCTAAACAATTTGAACAACTTTGAAGCACAAGCAGATGGCACTTTTTTTTTTCCTCTCAAGTAATCAACGTAAAGAAAAGTCTCTCTGACAAATATAGCCTTTGGTAATGTACTAGCCTGCAATGTCAGCATTGGGAAGAAGCCCAATTCCTAATAAGTTTTAAAGGATCAGACTGCTACCAATTGAACCTTACTGACACCTCTAATCTATTTGTAATAAATAACTGTAATGTATTTGTCATTAACAACCTGCGGGAAAGTGCAGATAGAGAGAATTATATAATCCAGATGCATTTCTTGGCTAACCAGATTTTCCTAAGGATAATCTACCTAAATGGATTTAGGTATAAAAGGGGGCTGCTGCAAAAGTGTTGGGGAGTTAAAAGTCCTTTGAACATGCTGCTGCTATAGAAATTAACCAGGCAGCATTTTTCATTTTCCAGACATTGATCAGCCTTGTTTTCAACAGGAATGAATGATGGTCCTTGTTTTTATTACTCTTTTAACCTCACATGTGAAAGATCAGAGCAAAATCTACCACAAAACTAGTATATGCATTGTCCGTGTTTTGCTTTTAACTGCGTATTGGCAAACCTCCTTAAGGAAATTTCTACAAATGAACTTTAGACAGATGGACCCAATCTTATCAGTGCGAAAAGAATATACTGCTTTCTTTTTAAGGAGCCATTAACTCATTCAGGCCAGCGGAGTTAATCCAAACAGATCGGATGGGGGACACAGCTCCCTTCCCACAATAGATTCTTCATAAACCAAGAAGAACAACTCACACTGCTAAATTGAATTGTTCTATCCCAAAACTTTAGTTATTACCTTTCTCCTTGTCTGTTTCTGGCTCCTCCTCTAATTAGCTGTACCTAACATCAATGTGACCTCTCTAAGGTTAAGAAGAATATAATTTATTGGAATCTTTTTACAAAATACAGTTTCAGGAAAGAAAAAAAGGAAAAATTAAATGATTGGGTAATGAGACAGTATGTTATAGTAGAAAGACTACTGAATTTTTAGCGAGGATCGCAAATCTCTTATTTGTGTGACTATAGAAAAGTCACTTTCCCCTGGGCCTCCATTGTCTAATCTTCGCCCAAAATGAGGGAGTTAAATCATCTGTTTGATCTAAGATTCCTTTCATCCCTAATTCTATGAGTCTATGCTTCCTGAGTTCAAGGCTAGCTATAGGCAAAATCATGAGTTGAGCATGTAGAATATTTTGACTAAGTTGAAAAAATGGATTGAATGTTATACTATGAAAGATCACAATCATATTGCTACCTAAAGATCACTGAATTGTCTGCAAATTTTGTGAATTTATATTTGTATAAATTATGTCATTTATATATTTGTATATGATACATGTCATTTATATATATATATATATGATTCATGTATATATGATGTATATGTATATATAATGCATATATATGACACATACATATAATACATGTCAATGACACATCATTTACACCTAGGTATGCCTTTGCTCCAGTACTGTGCCTTTTGATCAAAAGTAAATAAATTTTCTCTTTGATTGTAGAATGGGTAAAATATATCAGAGATTTAGTGGGTCTCTTCTAGGGACTATATGCCTGTAGAGGTAAAAAAACAGAAATAAATAAGATGATACATGCCCCATGTCTAGCTCTAAGAAGGCCCATTAGGACTATTTGTGTTTTGGGAAACATGGTACATATGGCATTTATGATGTCCTTGTGAAACCTTAAACTCTGATGACTCCAGATATGAACTTAATAGAAGCAAACATTTTCAAACTACTTATCAAAATTAAATTATCTAGAAGGGCTCAAAATAGAAATAATTAATGTAATTTTAAAAATCACACCTTAGCAACTGCGGAAAATTTCCAACAAGTTGTATCAACTCAGTGATCAGTTATGACTCCAGAAACCTGATGGTGAAGTATGCTTCTCACTTCTTGGCAAACTGGTGACTGACTAGAGGTATAGAATAAGGTAAACATTCCTGATCTGGTTAATGTATAGATTTGTTTTCTATAAGTAAATTTATTTGTTTATGAGACAGAATGTTTTTGTGGTGGAAAAGTTCAGTAGGAAGATGAGTGTATGATGATAGTGATGCTTAAAAAAATGAAAAAAAGATTTTCAATGAATCAAGGTATAAGAGCATAAGGAGTTCTGAAAGACACATGGGCAAGCAGGGCAGTGTTGAAACAGCCATGTTAAATTTGAAATAAACTTTACAAAAACAAGCTAAGGAGATTTAGAGAGACACCATTGTCTTTTTCTGTTCATCTTTGAAGAGGGAAATACTGATGTTTGTCAATGTGCATCAAGTTCATAGTAATAAAAAGGAATTTTTAAGTTAAAAATTGGATTTAATATTATCTCACAAAAGATGTCAAATGTGGCAGCTCCTGCCTAAAATTAAAGTCTATCTTAAACTTCGTAAATTATATGTTAATAAACCATTTATAACAGTTCTATCAGATGAATATCAAAAACTTATTGAAGCTTAAATTGACACATGGGCTTAATCAATGTATGCATTTCTGATTATTGTTCCTTAATAGGGCAGGACTCAATTATACATAGACATGGAAAGTCTCAGGGAGAGACCATTGTGATATTTTCAGGCTGCAGTTCTATCTTATAAAAAATACTATTTAACAAGGAATGATGTCAACAGAGTCAATTAAGGTTAGTAATGAGCAAAGCTTAGTTATGAAGTTTGACTTTTGGAGGAGAAATTAGTATACAGAGATGATCACTTAATCTGAAGCACGTCACCAAATTTCCGTATATACAAGTATGCCAAGGCTGAGATGTCTGGTATTGCTAGTAGCAAAGCAATTTTATCCCATGGGAGTGGCTACATAATCTTTGCATTTAAGTGGTTAAACATGGCCATAGTTTTTAAGTCTTCTGACCCTGGAAGTTTAAATGACACTGCCTTGGAAAATACAATGAAAATATAATTTAAACATTTTATTTAACTTAAAACATTCACAAGTATTTATTGTATGTTCATTATAGGCAAGACACCATATGCTGGGACACCAAAGATAGAAAATTATACAATAGCTGTTTTGAAGAAAGGACCTTACCATTTATTGTTTCCATGCTACATAAGGAATTCTACATGTACAGAAGGAAATACAATCCAATGTAGAATGTAATGGATCCAATGAACAATTCTAGACAAAGTCTCCTAGAACAACTTGAGAAGCAAGAGAAGCTTTGAATAGAAGGGAAAGGAGTAGGTAGAATTGGGGAAGACTTCATGGAGGAAAGACTTAAACTGAAACAAACATACAAAAAGACAAGATTTTAACAAATGCTAGTTGATACCCTACATTCTATCACCTCTTTTAGTATCTTTGCCCAGACTGTCATGTGTGCCAAGAATGCCTTCCTTCCTAATCTCTAACCATTATAATCCCTAGATTCCTTCCAAGTTCAGCTCCAATGCCATGTCATGGGTCATTTCCTGATTTTTCCAATTGCTTGTACCTTTCGCTCCTCACTTCCATAATTTTGTATTTGCGTTGGATCTACTTATCCATGTAACTTCTGTCCCTGTTATGTGCAATCGCCTTGAAGGCATGGACTGTTTCTGTTTTGTCTCTGTATTCCTAGCAATTGGAATATCATCTGCAACATATGTTCCAAATATGCACATTGTATTTGAAAAAAAGCTTGTCCATTAGTTAGATAGGCACAAATGTAAAGAAAGTGCTTTCAAGTATGGAAGAAATCTTGCGTGAATGTATGCCAAAAGTACTAGCCTAGTCTGACTAGAAAGTATTGGGTTTTTTTGTTATTTAATATATTTAGTTTTAAACATTGATTTTCACAAGAGTTTGAATTACAAATTTTCTCCCCATTTCTACCCTCCCCCCCACTCTTGGGATGGTGTATATTCTGGTTGCCCTATTCCCCAGTCAGCCCTCCCTTCTGTCACCCCACTCCCCTCCCATCCCCCTTTCTCTTCCTTTCTTGTAGGGCAAGATAAATTTCTATGCCCCATTGCCTGTGTATCTTATGTTCTAGTTGCATGCAAACTTTTTTTTTTGTTTTTGAACATCTGTTTTTAAAACTTTGAGTTCCAAATTCTCTCCCCTCTTCCCTTCCCACCCACCCTCCCTAAGAAGTCAAACAATTCAACATGGGCCACCTGGGTATCATGTATAACCCTTCCACAATACTCATGTTGTGAAAGATTAACTATATTTTGCATCTTCCTAATCTATCCCCCTTTACTGAATTTTCTCCTTTGACCCTGTACCTTTTCGAAAGGGTTTGCTCTTGATTAACTACACCCCCATCTGCCCTCCCTTCCATCATCCCCCCACCCCTTTTTTATCTTCTTCCTCCTTCTTTCCTGTGGCTTAAGATACCCAATTGAATATGTATGGTATTCCCTCCTCAGGTCAAATCTGATGAGAGCAAGATTCACTCATTCCCTCCTCACCTGCCCTCTCCCCCACTCCCACAGAACTGCTTCCTCTTGCAACCTTTATGTGAGGTAATCCACCCATTCTATCTCTCCCTTTCTCCCTCTCTCAATATATTCCTCTCTCATCCCTTAATTTAATTTTATTTCTTTTAGATATCGTCCTTTCATCTTCAACTCACCCTGTGCCCACTCTCTGTCTCTACACACACACACACACACATATATATATATACACACACACATACATATATACATACATACACACTCACATATACACACACACATATATATATAAACATGTGTGTGTATATATATATATATATATATGCATATTCCCTTCAGCTACCCTAATACTGAGGTCTCATGAATCATATACATCCTCTTTCCATGTAGGAATGTAAACGAAACAGTTCAACTTTAGTAAGTCCCTTACAATTTCTTTTTCTTGTTCTTTTTCTTGATTACATTTTCATGCTTCTCTTTATTCTTGTGTTTGAAAGTCAAATTTTCTATTCAGTTCTGGTCTTTTCACTGAGAAAGCTTGAAAGTCCTCTATTTTATTGAAAATCTATATTTTGCCTTGGAGCATCATAATCAGTTTTTCTGGGTAGGTGATTCTTGGTTTTAATCCTAGCTCCATTGACCTCCAGAATATTGTATTCCAAGCGCTTTGGTCCCTTAATGTGGAAGCTGCTAGATCTTGGATTATTCTGATTGTGTTTCCACAATACTCAAATTGTTTCTTTCTGGCTGCTTGCAGTATTTTCTCCTTGACCTGGGAGCTCTGGAATTTGGTGACAATATTCCTAGGAGATTTATTTTTGGGATCTATTTGAGGAGGTGATCTCTGGATGCTTTCAATTTCTATTTTGCCCTGTGGCTCTAGAATATCAGGGCAGTTCTCCTTGATAATTTCTTGAAGGATGATATCTAGGCTCTTTTTTTTGATCATGGCTTTCAGGTAGTCCAATAATTTTTAAATTATCTCTACTGGATCAGTTTTCCAGGTCAGTGGTTTTTCCAATGAGATATTTCACACTGTCTTCCACTTTTTCATTCCTTTGGTTCTGTTTTATAATATCTTGATTTCTCATAAAGTCACTAGCTTCCACTTGCTCCAGTCTAATTTTTAAGGTAGTATTTTCTTCCATGATCTTTTGAACCTCCTTTTCCATTTGGGTAATTCTGCCTTTCAAGGCATTCTTCTCCTCATTGGCATTTTGGAGCTCTTTTGCCATTTAAGGTATTCTATTTTTTAAGGTGTTGTTTTCTTCAGTATATTTTTCAGTATTTTGTTGGGGTTTCATTTAGCAAGTCATTGACTTGTTTTTCATGGTTTTCTCACATCCTTCTCATTTCTCTTCCCAATTTTTCCTTTACTTCTCTACCTTGCTTTTCCAAATCCTTTTTGAGCTCTTCCATGGCCTGAGACCAGTTCATGTTTTTTTTGGAGGCTTTTGTTGTTGGCTTTTTGACTTTGTTGACTTCTTCTAGCTGTATGTTTTGGTCTTCTTTGTCACCAAAGAAAGATTCCAAAGTCTGAGACTGAATCTGGGTGCATTTTCGCTGCCTAGCCATGTTCCTACCCAACTTACTGGACCCTTGGGTTTTTCAGTGGGGTATGACTGCTTGTAAAGAGTTCTATGTTCCAAGCTTGGGGGGATGCATCAGCTCTGCCACACCAGCACTCCTCCTTCCCCAAGAACCCCCAACCCGTACTAAGTTAGATCTTCAGCAGGCTCTGCACTACTGCTCTGATATACCACTTAATTCCTCCCACCAGGTGGGCCTGGGGCCAAAAGCAACTGCAGCTGTAGTTCTCTAGCTACCCCACCTCCGCTGCCCCCGGGGCAGTGGCTGAACCACAAACTCCCTGTCCCCAGCACCTTTTCCCACTAACCTTTTCTGTTGTCTTTGGTGGATGTGGGTTGAGAAGTCTGGTAACTGCTGCAGCTCATTCAAGTATTGATTTTTTAAGGAGAATAATGTAGAATAAGGCTGTAGAAGTAAATTAGATCCAGATTTTGAGGGGAACCTTACATGCCAGGCTAACAATCATAGCATTATAGATTTGTAGCTAGAAATGATAATAGGGGCCATTCATTTTACAGATAATGAAACTAACACCCAGATTCTCTCCTCTTTCTGTCTGAATCCTAAGTGTAAGCACAGGACAATGCTAAGCCCATAGTGTTTAATAAGTATTCATTCATTCATCAGTCTCCTTTGAGAGAACAGTTTCAGTTGAGTGATGTTTTTGGAATCTAGAATGCAGAGAGCTGAGGACTGAATCAATGGTGAAGAAATGGAGGTTGCTAAGGTAGAATAATATCTCTAGACATTTAACACTGAATGAGAATAGAGATCCAAGAAAACAGAGTTGACAATTGATAGGCCATCTCATCTGTGAATGACTGGATGATTGGAGCAAAGGGAGAATGCATGAGGGAAGGTCTAGAAAGGTTTTCAGATATAGAAGAATGTTGACAAGGTAGCTTATGAAAGATGACCTCGATGTTCTTAGTAATATGAAAATTATGAAAATGAAATTTTGAATATTATGAATGAAAATTATGAATATGAAAATATGAAAAATATGAAAAGGCTTAGAGATGATTAGAGGTCATCTAGTTTATCTCCCTGACTAAAGATGTATTACAACTTGCTTTCATAGGATCAGAGTTGTGTTTCTGTTTTAAACAATAACAACAATAATAGTATTATCAAGAAGAAGAAGAAATAGAAAATTTTCCCAAATACCCCCCTCTGCCTCCCAATACAGCCACATAGAGTGCCCATTTTCTTAAGAGTAAGGCAAACTAGATCAGTGTTTATTTTCACAGGGAGAGGGGAAGGCGGAGGTTAGATTAAGAATGTAAATTCATTTCAAAATCAGGTTCTGTACATTCCTACCATCATCCATAATAAAGTAAGGAATAGGTACCATGCAAAAACCCTGGACTTGGAGTCAGTGGATGTGGATTCAAATCCCAATTTGTTACTTAAATATCTGCATGATATTAGGCGAGTCATTTGACTTCACTGGGCACTAGTTTATATAAATGTAAATTGAGGGATATGTTGTGTTTGATGACCTGTAAGATTCCTTCTACTTCTAAATCTATGGTTTTAGGACTTTGTAGATACATGTTTTCTATTCATCTTTTCCTTGCTAGCCTGATATTAGACTTTCAATTTGTCATATAACAAATACATTGTAATGCGGAATAATTCTGATATATTTTAATGTCATCTGACCAAGCCTCATCAACATTAACACTAGTCTTCAACTAGAGAACACAAAATGTCTTTTTGTAGTTGACATTCTCTAAAATTCCCCACTTTTCAGTTCGATTGCTTGTTCATGCCTAGAAATAGAATTGGAGCCTGTCACAAGTGAATCTGTCAATAAGATTAATTTAAGGATTGCATGCTGAGTTTACAGGAGAATAAGGATATTTCACCCTTATTCCTCCTTCCTCTCTGGATAATGAATAATAATAATAATATAAAAAAGTAGTGGGGGGTTGGGAACTGTTTTGGATTTCTGTTTCTTTATAATCATTCCCTTATTTATAGTATCTATCGTTAGGGTATTTTATCATACTACTCTGCAGCACTGAGGTCTCGCTGACATATATGAAATGAGGACATCATTTTGTACCACCTTCTCACAAGACTGCTTTCTGTTCATTGGTTCCTTGAGCTTGGAGATGGTGCAGTTATGAGCTGTCTTTTTTGCCTCCTAACCTACTGTGGGAAATCTTGTTTATGGTCTACATCTGCTTGGAGAGTCTTGGTTTATTTCCTTTCAAATCCAAATATAAAAGCACTCCCCATCATTAAATTGTGGCTGTTGTGGCTACCATAGAAAATAATGTTGAAATAATGTAGAAAATCTACTGTCAGTGATCTCTCCTGACCTTCCTTCATTAAGACATGACCTCATTACAATCTCAAAGCATTTTGTTTCCCCTTTAATTCTCAGTGGGGCATAAATATATTAACCCATGACATTTTTCATAATAGGGACAAGAGAACTAAAGTAATTTGTTGAATCTTACATTAGCATTCCTTTTGAGACTGGAAAGAAAGAAAGTAATTATTTTGTTTAGGAAAAAAATGTTGGTGGGGTAGGACAATTGTAGAAAATAGAACCAAAGATATACAAATGGCTAAAATGGCTGTGTGAAAAATCCTCATTGTGTCACCCATTATGAGATAAATCTTTGAGAGCTGGGCACTGCTATGGGGTATCTTACTTCTGGGAAGTGTGGGATATGCAATTATGCTGATGTGAGAACACCCAGGAGCTTCCCCTGGGCTAGCAGGCTTCAGATGATGAGAATTTGCAGGTGATATAAAAAGTAAGTTGAAAGGTATAAAAATGGTTTAGGTATTGGGTGATTTAGGGGCAAAGATGGACAGTATCTACTCTCACATTTATAGGAGTTGGCTTTGAAATATTGTCTACTTTCTTCTTTTTTTTTCCTTCTCAACTGTTAGCTAAGCTACCAGGAGGAAAGCAATACTTATCTCTCTGAGGCCTTTGAGACTTATTCATTCTTTTAAAAGTGGGATCTTTGGAAGGAAGTCATTAGTCATTCCTTAGCTACTAAAGAGAAGTAGCCCCTTTTTAGAAACAATGACCACTTTCCTTTCTTTATGATGAACCATTCAACTGAGAGTTTCTGTTGTTGTTTCTTTGAGCTGAATGCAGTTATAGAGCATTTTCTTTTTTTTCCTGGGCTAGTTATATTGTACTTTGCTAAATAAGTGTAAAAAGGAGGTTGAAAAAAACAACAAAGGGAAAATTGCAAACTTTCTATCATCTACTATATCCTTATGAACTTGGTATACTGATTGAGTGGAGGAATCCAAGGATCTGTGTTCTCTAAGAATTAACACTTTAGAGGTAAATTTTTGGTATATGCATTTCAGCCTCAACCTATCAATCTGCCACTATGCTCAGGAGTAGCATGAAACTCACTCATGTACATTAGAGGATGAGTAAACAATTCTATCGTAGTGCTTGGACTAGTGCAAGTGTCCAGATGGGCAAGAGGTTGGAATGTTAATTCCCATTGTCCCCTCTACCCCCTAAAAAATATTTCTGAAGCCACTTCAGAAAATACAACAGCTTAAGAGAGGCTCTGGAAACAGATTCAACCAGTTTTTACATCAAATGGGATATTAAATTCTATCCAATCTCTGAGAAGTCTTCTGGGAAAGGGTACCAGCCTAGAACAAAACCAGATTTGGCCTTAAATGGAAGCAGCGCACAGTAGATCTGAATCACTCAAATGTTCTTGGAATATGAAATATATCAGGCAATGTAATATGCAATATCTGGGGAGTTCAAAGGCAAATTTCATGATGTCCAAAAATTGAGTTTCAAAGGTAGCTTAAAATCTGAATTACATAATAATTAAAAAGGCTTATCTCTTGCTACATTTTTATTAATGTTTGGAGAAAGGAGGATGTTCAGGATGGAAAAAAAATTATACATATGGCATAGACTCCACTAGTAGGGAAGTTATCAAGTCCCATTATGGTACTTTTCTTAGTCAGAGAATACCTAGAGTAGAAGAACCCAAACTTTTTATGTTCATAAAACTCAGTGTCCCAGTATATTTTTGTATGGGATGTTCCCAAATTGAACATATGTTAAAATATATGTCTTATTCTGCACCTTGAGTCCATCACCTGTCTGTCAAGAGGTGGGCATTGTATGTCATCATCATTCCTCTGAAATAGTGGTTTATCATTGCATTGATCAGAGTTCTTATGTCTGTCAACACAGAATTTGGAGATCTTTAGCCTGTTGAAAATTAGAGGGGATAGGGTAGTTTTTTTCCAAGTATCGAAAAGATTGCCAAGTAGAATAAAGAATACATTATTTCTCCTAGGTTCCAAAACACAGATTTAGGAGCAATGGTTAGAAGTTTCAAAGAGTCACATTTGGTTTTGGTTTTGATGTAGCTAGTGTTATGCTGAAGCCAGCTTCAACCAGCTCCCAGAATTGTTAAATTTTCAGTGTAATCATTTACACCCTAGAAACTGGCAAGTGCTACACATCAGAGCCTGACCTATTGTTTTATGTTTGTGTGGTAGAAATATGATGGGGAAAAAGTAAGATTTTAGGTCAAACTTAAAGTCTTCTGTGAATACATTCCTACTCCCCTTCCCCACCTCTCCCAGAATTTAGTGTTAAACATTTGCCATCATACTTCCTGGTTTTAAGAGGAAATACCTAAAAACTAGAGCAAATTCCAAAAGTTGAATAGGCATCCTGTGGAGGTAGTGTGTTTCCTTCCATGTGCAGGTACTTAAGCAAAGGCTTGATGACTATTTGTCAGATAGAACAGGATTCTTATTCAGGATGGGTCAGACTAGATAGCCCCTGAGGTACGTTCCAAATCTGAGAGTCTGTGCTTCTATTAAAATTATGAAGGTATACTTGTCTTGGTCACTTCTGTGCCTACCAAGGAGCCCTCTTTAGTGCTATTCTTGTGTAGTGCCCCTTCAGTTGTCCACCATACTGGCTTCCTTGGGTTTTCTTTCACCAAACAGAATCTGCCACAAAAAGAGATCCTTTGTCACCTCCTCTTTTGGCTGCCCCTTCCTTACTTCATTTCTTTGTCCCATTTCTTCACACCTCGATCTCAACTTTCTAACGTGGAAGCCAATTAATGTGATAAGTCAATATGACAATGAAGAAGTTAGCCTATGTCCTCTTCTCTCCTTTCAGGTAACACATTCATTTAATCTTTGTCAGTAAGGAGGGTTTTGTTATCCTTTCAGAGTTCAGCTTCTCAGGATCCATGGCCATGAGAATGTCTAGTTTCCAAGTGTTAGATAATAACTCCCAGAATAGTTTCAAGGATCCTAGATAGTAATTCTTAGAATCATAGTTGACAGACAGCCCTACTGACACTGCTCCATGAGATACAGGGGTGACATAATTGATATCTACTATGCTTGCACAGAATGATGATATTGCTAAAGTTAACTCGTGAGCTTAATGTTGGCAAGATGCCTTCATTGGCTGGTGCCATATAAAACAGGTTGGCATTGGTCAGTGAGTTGGGGAATCCACAGGGAAAGCACAGGGAATCTGTGTATGCTTCAATTGGCCCCCATTGAGGCTTGAGGGGATTTAGGGGAGCGTGCCTGTCTCAATTGACCCCATCAAGGCATAGAGGTAGTTGCCCCCCACTTCTCGCCAGGCCCTGCGAGAAGAGTGATTAGGGATCTGTAGCAGTTTTTGCTTATTATCAGCAATACTGTGTTCGAGAAGACTAGACTAGAATAAAGCTTATTATTAACCTCTCCAAAGCTATCATTCCTGTCTGACCAGATCAAAAATGCCCCTGTTAGAGACTGGAGTCTGACTCCTCCAGTGCTTCTTGTGTGTTATCAGTGAAATGATCTTTTTTAAGCTTTTGTTGTTGTTGTTATCTTTCATTTTTATAAGACATTTATTTCCAATATACCACTGCCAAGCTGTCAATCAATTCTAACAGATTTAAAGAGAAAGAAAAAAATTAAGTTCAGAAAAAACTAAACAATACATCGTCAACCATACCTGAAAGCCTATGCACCATCTATAACCACAATCTCCCCAAAAAGAAAGGAGGGATGTCTATTTTTCCAACACATTTTTATTGGGCTTGATCAATATAATTGTTCACTGTTCAGTTTTGATTTACTTTCTTCCCATTTATATTGCGTTAGTCATTATGCATATTATTTTTTTCCAGGCCCTGCCAATTTCATTACATATCAGTTGATAAGTGTTCATATTCTTCTTTGAATATTTTCATATTCTTCATTTCTCATGGCATATTAATATTTTATTACATCCATATACCACAATTTATTTAGCCATGGCCCAATTTATGTGTATCTATTTTTTCAAATATTTACATAATTAAACATACTGTAATTAATATTCTGATATACAAGGTAGAACATAATAAATGTTTATTGATTGATTGATTGGTAGAATGATGGACCTGAAGTCACAAAGAACTGGATTCAAATTCAGCCTTAGACACTAGCTATGTGATTTTGTACAGGTCACTTAACTTTTTTCTCACTGCCTCAGTTTCCTCAACTGTAAAATGGGCATAATAATAATGTTTTATCCTGAGATTGTAATTAGGATAAAATGAGTTAATATTTTAAAGCTATTTGTAAGCAACTGAACAACAAAAATATATAGACATAGATACTTTGAAATACTTTGCTATAGTTAAAAGTGCTGCAAGGAGTATTCTGATGCATATGGATAGTAAGACTGCTAGACCTGGTGTCTTAAATATCTGAGTTCAAATCTAACCTTGGACAATTGCTCACTATGTAATCCTCAGCAAGTTGCTTCACCTTTTCTGTTTGCCTCACTTTACTCGTATATGTTTTAAAGATGATAATAATAGCACTTACCTTTAAGGATTATTGTTTAAAATGAGACAAAATTTGCAAAAGTATTTGCAAAAATTAAAGCTCTCTATAAATGCTAAGTATTATTATATGAGGTTTCTTTTTCTGTCTTTGACCTCTTTAGCAGCATCTTTGGGTAACTTTTTAAAATACATATATATTTCCAAATTGCATTCCAAAATGTTTGGAATAATTGATAACTACCTAGAGTATATGTCCACCTACTTTCTTCCAGGCCTCTTCCAAAAAGAATTTTCTCATTTTCTTTACCCTCTGCCATTTTGTTGGATATGAAGTGAAACCTCAGAGTTTTTGTTAGCTTGTGTGTTTATTTTAACAATGATTTTAAAATACAAAAGTGCTTATGATAATCTCTGGAGGAGTGGAAGAAGTATTACATGGGCAGGTCATATCTTATGGAGCTATTTAAGGAAAATCAGTAAGAATCTTCCTACTTTACTTACTAATAATGACAATTACCTTATTTATGAAGATAAAAATAGTTTTCACCCTAAAAACTACTACAGGATATGGAGAAAAGATCTTATAAGTTAGAAAAAAAATTTTAAACATTTTTTTGGGTGGTAGACTTAGGAATGAGGAGAAATAAAAGAAAAAATGAGACAAAGAAGAGACTGTATGAGCTGGCCACTAGTTCAGCCTTCAACAGACCATTACGGTTTCATCATTTGACTGGTGCTCTCAAATGGCAGTGGCCTCTTTCCTTTGTATAGACAATAGATCCTATCACACTTGCACGAAAATGTTAATTTCATTCTCCTGCCATTCTCAATGGAGGTCAGGTATTGAGTGAGCCATCACAACTGAATTATACATAGACAGTGCAACATTTATCTTTTTGGTGCGGCATTGACTGAGCCCTGCTGTTCCTTTTAATGAGGAGTTTAGCTGTTGGTATATTTAATTTAATTCATGTATTTTCTCCTGTTTTTATATATGCTCCCAAAGGCCTTCAGGCAATGAGTGCATTTTTAATAAATCACATCAGAAATAAATAAATAATAGCAGTTCATTAGAGCGGGGCTTTTTTTTTTATTTCATGGTAGAATTAAAATGAGTGAATATTTAGCATTATATTTAGTTACTCAAAATACATTTTTTTCCTGACAGTGTTCATGCTGAGAAATAGTTCTCCTGGTTAGAATTATATAGTACTATTTTTAATTTTTTTTCATAGCTTACTACATACCCAATAAAGAGGCTATTTTCATATCCGTAAGTATAACAGAAAAAGAAAACTTCAGATTTGTATTATGTGCATCAACAGCAGTAATTTTTGAGAGCTAGTTTAAGGAAAACATATGGAAAAGAGGAATATATGCTAAGAGTCTGGGTTGCTTTTTTAAGTGATTTTTGGGACAATATATATTACACAATATTGATATGAGCATTCCCATATTATTGGCCAACTGATTTATTTGTGTCTTATAACATAAAATTAATGTTTATAAAACAATAATTAAAATAAGGAATTCCACATTTAATCAGTGATTTGCAAATAGTTCAAGATTATGTTACATTGTTTCTTTTTAACTTACCTGTGAGCCACAGCAAATGTCATTCATCCTGTCATGTTGCAAGACAATATTTATGCCTCTCCTTTTTTTTTTCTTTTGAAGAAGAGTTTTGGCATAGTTCCTGGAATAAGAATGAAGTAGATAAAATATACCCTCTGATACATTAAAACAGAAGTGTCCCTAGCAAATGGATTCAACTTCTGAATACCAAAGATTTTTTAATTGCTTATTAACAACATTTAAAACTCTGTCTAATGAATGTACATTATGGAGATATTCTCAAAATCATTTTTCTTAGCAAGTGAAAAAATGCAGTAACCATCTACTGAAGACCATTAAGAAACTATTAGATTTAGATTTTAAATAGACATCTTCTTTGCAAAAGGACATATCTGTATTATGAAAACTCTCATGCATAATAATAATAACAGCTAATATTTATAATGTACTTAGTATTGCTAGGCAATGTGATGAGCTCTTTACAATTATTATCTCATCCTCACAAAAAAAAAAAAAACAACTGATACATAGGTATTATCCCTACCCCCATTTTACAGATGAAGCCAAACAGGTTTAGTGACTTTCCAAGGGCCATTCTGCTGTTAAGTGTCTGGGGCCATATTTGGGCTAAGACTTTCCTGATTTCAGGCTCAATGCTTTATCCGTAGCACCACCAGCAGCCAGCTAGAAAGATTGAAGATGGGGGAAAAAGATACTTAATCCCTTTCCTAGCGCAGGAATAGAAAAATGGTGATCCACTATTGAAAATACTTTAGGATCATAGATTTAAAGATTGAAGACATCTTGCAGATCACCTATTCCAACTTCTGACACAAGGGAGAAAATTGAGAGGGGTTAAATGACTTTTCTGGACACATAGTACTTGTCACAGTAAAAATGATGGAGTTTGAAAGCTAATCCCTTGACTACAGACCTAATTATCTTTCCACCAGATCATACTGCCATCCTCAATTGTGGTGATTCTTTGTTCAACTTATTGATACCTCTGTCGTGCTTATATTCCCCTTTGGGAGCTAAGACACAAAGAGGCCTGTCTCTAATTGTTAAAGTAAGATATGAGCCTGCATTTCTGAACTCAAAATCCTCCATCCCAACACACACACCAGATTGATTATTTGCATTTAATTAGGTAGAGCTAGGTGGCACAATGGGCAGTTAGTGGGTGCAGTGGATAGACTCCCTGGTCTGAAGTCAGGAAGACTCATCTTCTGGAGTTCAAATCTGGCCTCAGACACTTACTAGCTGTGTGACCCTGGGCAAATCATTTAACCTTGTTTGCCTCTCTTTCCTCATCTATAAAATGAGCTGAAAAGGGAAATAGCAAACCAGTCTAGTGTCTTTGCCATGAAAACCCCAGATGGGGTCACGAAGAGTCAGACATGACTGGAATGGATCAACAACAACAAAGGTGGCACAGAGGATTTAGGACAGGGCCTGCAGTTGGCTAGACCTGAGTTCAAATTTGGATTCAAAGACTTGCTACAAGGATAAGATGAGGTAATATCTGTAAAGTACTTCACACAGAACTATAAAAGCAACCTACCTTCCTTCGTTCTCTGCTTCCTTTTTTCCTTCTTTTTCTTCTTTTATAAAATGAGAATAATTTTAGCCCCTAGCTCACAGGATTGTTTTGAGGATCAAATCAGATAACATTTGTAAATTCCTTTGCAAATACAAAGTTCCACACAAGTGCTATGATTCTTGTTATTATTATAATTATAGTTATTATTTCAACAATTAATTCCATAAAACTAAATATGGGCCATTGTTATTTCTTTTGTTGCTGTTGACATGTTGTCACTGTATTATAAGGGTGATGTTGTTGACCTTGTACTAAGGATGAGCATTGTATTAAGGATGAGCAGAGTTTTAGGGAAATTTCTGGAAAGAGTTTGTTTTCATTTTCTTGGATTAGTTATAACCATTGAGGTAGTGTAGAATACCAGAAAGAAATACCACTTTATTAATGTGTCAACAACATGTAGAGGGGGTCCACTGTGTGCAGAAAACTAAATTAAATTCTGTGGCTATATACTGAAGAATTACTGGACAGAGACCCTGCCATCAGGAAGCTTACAATCCTCTAGGTGATACTCTATACAGACAGAATTGACTGAAAAGTATTTGAAATGAAATTTTAATTAATTGTCAGTGTGGAAATTGGCATCTTGTCTCTCATGCTTAATACCTGAAGAACCAGTTTAAACAACAGCAATGATAAACTTGTTCTGTATCTGGACTAACCTAAGTTGGACCAACCTTAGAACCTAAGTTCTAAGAACTTAGCCAGTAGTAGAGAAATGCCTCAAGTCTTTATGTTTATCTCTCAAAAATCCACATGGTCAGATTAATGAATTTATACCTCCCTTGCCTTCTTAGCTCAATACATGTATATCTAAAATGCTCACATTCTCCCAAATTAAGTTCAAGATCACAGAACAGTCTTTGATTCTCACAAAACAAAATTTAGGAGTTTATTTTGTTTTATTTTTTGTAACATTTAAAAATTTTTATTTACTAATAGTATACATGTTGTTTCCTACATAAAAAAATGTAAACTCCTTAAGAACAGGCATAAGGGTGTGTGTGTGTGTGTGTGTGTGTGTGTGTGTGGAGATAATGTGTATATTTATTTGTATGTATCAATGTGTACATTATATATCCATTACCTATATATGTATATCTATCTACTATATCTGTATCTATATTTCTAAATCTATCTTTCCCATCCATCTATCTCCAGTGTCTGGGTTAAGGAAAGTGTTAATAATAATAATTAATAATAACAGCTAAAATGGTACTTTGAGATTTATGAAGTGCTTTGGATATATCATCTCATTTGATCTTCATAATAACCCTTCAAGATAGGTGTGATCACTAACATTTTACAGATGAGAAAGATTAAGTGGCAGGACTGGGTTGATAAAACTAGTAAATAGCTGTTGACATTTGAAAATATACTAGATTATGTAAAAAATGACTTAACGATACCAATTTCAGAATTTAAGTACAAATACTCAGAAATGTTGAAGTATATTCTTTCAAAGTATGGCATTCAGTAATTATAGCATAGGATAATCATCTAGGATTTTTTTATTTTATGCATAATTTACATATTTTATCCATGATTTGAGATAATCCATGCATAAAATTCTCCATTAGTCTGAATAATTAAGTTATATTTGCAAAAAGAGGTATGTTTCCCATATATTTATTTTATAAAATATGCCATTTATATTACTTATATAGAAATAAATTCAATTGTCACATCAAGTATTTCTGAAATAGGCATAAAATGTCATTCTGCAGTACCCTGATTTGGTTTTCCCTTATGGGAACAGTATAAATTTTTTGTCTTTTTTCAGTATCAACATAATCTAAGAGAATTGTGTGTCACTGAAATTTTTCATCTTCCCTGGCGGCAAGTAGGGGAAGAGATCCTGCCCTCACCAAGTACATCTACCACAAAGGAGGAAAAAAAAAGAACCATGGGAGGGCTAGGTGTAATTTTCATTCAATTTTCATTCTTTTAATTTAGGTGAACAGATCAAGAGATAAGTCAATATCTGGACCTGTGTCTTCCTGACTAAAAATACAGACCTCTATCCACACACCACCTCAGCACTCAGACATAATTGTGAAGAATTGATTTCCTTTAAAAAAAATAAAATAGATCTACACTGGGGAAAAGCTAGCCCTTCTCCTCGTTGGACTTTTAAGTTGGATCAGCAAGAAAGATACTCTTCCTAAATACTCAGAGCCCTCTGATTGTCTTCTGATATCTTCTTTATTCAGTTGCATTAGACTCTTTGTGATCCCATTTGGGGTTTTCTTGGCAAAGATACTGGCATGGTTTGCCGTTTCCTTCTCTAGCTCATTTTTACAGATGAGGAAACTGAGGCAAACAGGGTTAAGTTACTTAATCAGGATCACACTGCCGGTAAATATCTCAGGCCAGATTTGAAGTCAGGTCTTCCTGAAGACAGGACAGGTGCTCTATCCACTGCACCACCTAGCAATCTCTTCTTACACTCCTTTGTTCAGAACTTAACTTATACTACTTTGCATTGTTATTATCCATAGAATTAAGTTCCTTACAGACAAGGACCATTTTTTGCCTCTTTGTAACTTCTGCATTAAGCATAGTCTTGCACATGGTTTTTTGACAAATGCTTCTTGAATTGTTTTTTGCTTTTTTGTTAATTTTTCATTTCCCTGATTAAAATAGAAGCTTCACAAAACCAGTGGCTGCCCTCCTTCCTTTCCTTTTCTAGAGACAATTGAGCACTAGCATGTGGAATGCTATACATACTTTCAAACAAGTTTATTTTGCTTAACTTTTTCTTTGGGGAAGAAGGGCTCATTTGGGGATAAGCAGAGGATATCTGAAAATGAGTGAAATATAAAAACAAAAGTCATTAATAAAAATTATTATTTTAAAGGGCACTGTCTCTGGATTTAGATTTTTTTAAAAAGTACTATCTTAAACCTCTTTGCATTTCCCCCTTGTCCAACACCCAGAAAAAGTGGGCAAGAACAGACATTTAATGATGAAGACAAAGATGACGGATGACTATTGAATAATAACATAAAAATTCTTAAATAATTATATATCTAATTTTATAAATTTCAATTCAGACCCATTTTAAGAAAAAAATAGAATTAGAATAGGAAAAAAACCCTCAGTCAATTCCTTATCAATTGTGTAAGTTCTTTCATCATATCCTACAAAATGGGAATAAAAAAATAAAACCAACATTTTCAACTCCTTGAGTAATTACCTCAAATGCTCAATCATTCAAATTTATGAGTAAATATCAAGAGGAATGCCACTCATGATATAAAATATACCATCCCTTCCATATTCTGCCATGCTCTCAAGTTTACTCTGGATAAAAGTCTGCACATATTTCTGATACTGAGACCCTGGGGCAATAAAGACTCTGGAGATTTCTTAGAGGAAATTCCATTAGGTTGCAATTTTATTAACTTAAATCTAGACAATGGAAGTTAGCCAGAGCAACTTCCTTCAGGCTATTCTTTTGGCTACATTGCAAAAAAAAAAAAAAAAAAAAAAGCAAAAGCATTTTCTTCCCTCAACCAAGTAGGACAGCCCTTATTCATATTGCTAGCTGAAATTTTGTACTTATCCTCTAGAAAGTGGATGATAAAATTCTATCTAAGGGCCTCCTCCTATATCACTGACCAGAAATCTGACTTTCTAATACCCTCATTTCTAGCCACACAATTTGGGAGACCTAATGATCTAGGATGATCACTAATCAGTATCTGGGAATCAATAGAATTCAGGAAACAGTTCCATTATTACCTTTCCCCCCTCCTTTCTGATCATCCATTCTTGTCCAACCTAGAAAGCAATTCAACAAACAATTTAAATTACCATGTACCTGATACATGCAAGATAAAATGGTAGGCACTAGGAATATACAGATGTAAGTCACATTTTCCTCACCTATAAAATGTGAAAGTTGGACTAGTCACTAGATGATTCAAGGACCCTTCCAGTTCTGAGCATTAGCCTGTGAAAAGTGATAGAAGAGTAATATGGAATTATGCAAAAAGAGTAACTAAAATGTCCTTCCATCCATAGATTCCCCTGCTAGGGAAAAGCCCCAAGATCAAAGGTAGAAAGAAAGGCCCCATATAGACAGAAATGTTAGTGGTAGCCCTTCTTGTTGTAGCAAGGAAGTAGAAATAAAGTAGATACCTATTGAGAGGTGAATAACTAAATAATTTGGGATATATGAATGAGAAAGAATATTACAATTCACTAAGAAAAATGTTGAATTCAGAGGATCATGGGAAGAGTAAAATGACCTGATGGAAAGGGAGGTGAGTAGAATTAGGAAGACAGTATACACAAAGACAATTCTCCAACATTTATTAACAGGGGCATGCTTCCTGCCAATAAATGGGTTAATGTATTACCTCCATTTATGCCAAAGACCCTGAGCAGAGGGACAGCTCCCCTTTCAGAGGTTTTGGGGGATACAGAACAAAGAACAGAACAGGGTAGATGATAGACCAGCACAACTCAGCAGTAGGCAGGGGGCCAAAAATATACTTCTTTGGGCAACAGATAGGTTTTTCACGGCTCACTTTCCAAGTAAAGGTAGCTAGAGCAGACTGACATGGTTGCTTGTCACATGGTTCATGTGACAAATAGGAGAGAGTATGCAGTGGTGGGCTGCCCCAAATCCTTTGGCCCACAGCTTGTGGCCTGCAGGCTGTATGTTGTGCAGGCCTGGTCAATGACATTGTGGGACAGAGGACTGCATAATTGGTTGGAAGTTTGGTAAAGGAAACTAGCAATACCCCCTTCTCCTCTCATGAGACTAAGAAGTGCTCACTGTTTGAGTGCAGCTGCAAGGTTTAGAGATAACAGGCCAGACCTTTTTTTGGACTGCAAACCAGACATCCTTGAAGGATAGCTTGGTGGTGTAAAGATACTAGGCCAACCCCCATATGTTCACAGGCATTCCCCAAAATCAGTTAAATTCCATGAGGCAAAAAATAGATCAGTGATTAGCTAGAGAACTGGATTTTTAAGCTTAACTCATTACAAGCCATCTGAATTCTGAATTAAGGTCAAAGACAAAGAACCATGAATTAAGCAGTTACAGGACAGAAACAATTAATTGTAAATAGGATTAACAAGAAAATGAAACAGAATCAATTCAGTCTTCTTAACGATAGCAATGTAAATGTAAAAACAACAACACAAATAACTGAAACTAAGTGCTATAAGGTTATAATGGCCAGACTTGGTCCCAAAATTAAGATATGAAAAGGTACATCTCCACTCTCTTCTTTACAAAGGTAGGAGACTATGGACAACTGTGTGTAATATCAGACATAGTGATATGTTGCTTAGTTTTGCTAAACTTTTTTTCCCTCTTTTTAAAAAGTTATTTGTTATAAAAGGTGGCTATCTGAAATGGGGTAGGGAAGATGCAGTTGATGTGAAAAGAAAAAAAATCAACAAATGTTATTTTTGTTAAAAAAAATAGAAAACAAAAGAAAACAAAAACGTACTAATCTACGCCATCCAGGAACTTTAAAAATCAGAATTTCAGGCAAATGTACAGAATGTAACAAATAAGTGTAATACAAGGCTGAATTTGATAAGAGCAAAAGGAGATACAAAGTGTTCTAGGAATATTTGATGAGCTTGTTTCCTTTTCACCTTTGGGAAGTCAAGGAAAAGGGATGGGGAATATTTAGGACCTTGAGGGATAAGAAGATTTTAAAAACAGACAAAATGTGGCAAAGCATAGATATTTCAAGCATAGGGGACTTCCTGCACCAAGTAAAATAAAATAAGAGCCCAATCTGTGTGAAAATTGGATTTGCAACGGCAAATAATTAATGAGAGACAGTGACAAAATGGGAATTCTGCAGAGAGAACTGTCCCAATTCCTGGGGCTTTTTCACATTTTTCCTCATTTTGGAGGGAAAAGGGCTCAGTACTTTCCCAGAAGAGGGGTATAGGGGGTATTCGAGAAGGACTAGCACCTCTGGTCTTCCCAAGCCCTTTTCTTTTCAGGACTATAATCCACCATTGCTGTCCACCTGCTACCCAACTCTCACCTGTGGCTTCAAGAAGTCATAGCATGCACAACCACACCCTGGTAAACCATCTGAGCAGATGGGCTAAACCAGATGGAGGGTAACTGACAGACTTCAAACCAATCAGAGAGTTAGGAGGATGTCTACCTCTTGCATGTGAAGAGTTTCCCAAGTGGAATGGGTAGATGGAAAAAATTTGTTCCAACAGCCATGAAGGCAACTGAGGCAGGTGCTGTGGAATATTTAGAACTTGTTCAGACATGGAAGATGCCAAGGATCATCCACTGCATGCTGGGCCATCACCCGTCATCTTGATTTTTGTCTTCCCACTGGATTTTGATGACTTTGGAAGAGACAGTGAGGCTGACAACTTTGTTCAATTCCACCTCATTAAATCCAATTCATCCACAAGTCAAGATATCACCTGTGATGTCATTGGTCCTCTTCAGAAATGAAGGAAAAACAACAGCTTCCCAAGAACTGCTTGAGTTATTACAATCTGGACATTGTTCACTCTTCATAAAGAAAACAGGCCCAACTTCAGTCTTGAAGAAACATAAAGCTGCATTTTGGCAATGCCAGCTGAAGTTTTCATTCCTGCGCGGGAAACAATGAATGACCAATTCTTTAAACAAATGAGAAATAGTCTATAGTCTTTGGACACATGATCTTGATTACTGCCCTTGAGTAGAACAGTGAAAGCAGGCATATCAATCCTAAATAGCATCTTATGAATATAGGCATGTTCAGAGTTAATTTAGGTCAGCTTCAATAAAACATTTTCATCTATGTCCCTTTGAATTAAAGTAGTTTCAGACCACAGCAATAATGTTGATCTTCATAGTTCTTCGTAACCTTTAGAGCTCCATACTAATGTGAGTTATAAAATACCAAGCCAGGTATGAGAAATCTTCAGATTTTTTATCTATTCTAATCACCTAGAGTTTTTAAAGTCATCATTAACTTAGAATTATCTCAATATAGTGACTTCTGACATTTAAACTTATTCTTCAATGTATGTCCTTAAATGTTAATTCTAATATTTATTCTCTATCATTAAGTGAATAAAGAAATGTGATAGATTCCTGATGTCACCTAATTAGTTTATGCTTTGTTGACACTTTTAAAGTTTCTGCATCTTACATTTGATTATGTACTAGAGCAAGAAGCAAAAACCTCTCAGTGGAATGCAGCAGTTGTTTAAATATTTCAGCTCTTATCTGCAGAAGGCAACCAGAGTTGGGGGTCATCATAGGCAGCAATTATAAAGTAACTATAATTAGCACTAGGACTTTCTAACTGGAGATGTTCCAGGTGATCAACCATCAATAGGTGAACTGGATTCAATGAGCAATGAAAACTTCTGAAGCAAAAACAGTCTATTTTCCACCCTCACTGGGTTTTCCTGTCCACTGAACTATGTTTCTTCAGCTATTTTCCATTGCAATATTTTTTGTATGTAGGCAGATTTCCTAAGGGGCATTGAAACCTCCATACTGACTTAATTTACTCTTAGGGTTTGAGCAGTTAATGCATAGGACAGTATATAATTATATGACTCCTGGGGATGCCTACAGACATCCATTGTATCACTGTAGTAGGGGTCTTGTCAGTGATGTGAGGAGTCATTTCAGAGTGACCCTCAAGTTCTAGATCAGAAAGGGAATGGAATATAAGCCATTCATTTCCACCTATTTTTAATAATGCCTATTTCATACTTAACATTATCCCTCAAAATGAATGGCTTATTTTCTGCTCATTGGTTTCCAATATATTGATATTTTCATTTCTATTACTCCATGCTGGGAAACACCAGGGAGCCCTTATTTATTCTTATATCATCCACGAACAACTTTCAAAGTTGTCACATCCATCAATTCAAAAGTAAGGGGAAAGAATAGGAAGAGATTGGGAATCGGTTGGTAACCAACTTTTAAGAGAGATGTTTAAACTTGAAAAGGACCGATACAAAACAAATGCAAACAGGAAAATATCAATGATGATTCATTTTTACCACTTATGGGGAAATTTGCCATGGGAAAAATTGTATTTTGATGTTGATAAACATTTTGTTGTGCTTATAATTGAATGAAGTGACAAAAGCATTTAGATGTGCAGATGGAAACAATAAAAAGAAAATAATCAAAAGCTAAATAGTTAATTTCCATGATACAAATTATATCAAAAAATCAATAAGTATTTATTGAGTTAGTTCCCTGTCTAATTCCCTATAGGAAATAAAATAGATATGCTCACAAATAGCTCTGCCCCCCTACCATTTACTTTTCTTGTCTTATGGGAAACAGAGAATATCATTCTGAAAATTAAGAAATCATTAAAATTTAGATACAGAAGACTTGAGAGTTTTCTTCTTAGCTTCCTTTTTAGGATCTGTAAACATCCTTCAGAATCCCTTTGTCTTCAAAGAGACCAAAAATAGAACTATTAGATGATATGGCATATAACATTGAAGATATCATGACAAATTAGAGGAGAAGCTTGTAAGCCATGTTATATGAGGCAAATCTGAGGAAACTGGGGATAAGGCCTCTACTGAAAACAGAGAATTGTCTGATGAACAAAGATTTCTACATATGGATTTCCACATTAATGAGAAAAATTAATTCAGAAAGTTAATGACAAGTTCTAATTTACTGACATAAAGAAAGCAAGAGAGACAGCGGTGGTTGTAAAAGGTCACTTATGGCTTTATTCCCTTTGAAAGTCCATTCCTAGTCATTAAAATAAGAAAGACAAACATGTAAGCAAATTGAAGGAACCTGGGAAAGAAAGCTCTGTTTGAGGTCTGATAACCTGTGTTTGATTCTCCAGTTCTGCTGATTACCACTTGTGTGAATTTGGGCAAGTTACATACCCTCTCTAGGTCTAAGTTTCATCAGAGATAAAATAAGGGTGCTATATAAACAGAGTTCCAGGCCCCCTCAAGCTCTAGATTTATCATCCTGTGATCCAACAATCTCAGTCATTTTTCAAAAAGCAGAGGGTCTGCTAACAACCTATAGAATTTATCACTTAAATGTAACATTTTTAGTCTTAAATTTAATGAATTAACTATCTTGCTGCAAACTGTTCAGTTTTCATAATGGTCTCATGTTTCTAGGACTGGTTTGTTCTGCAAGAATTAAAATTTCTTAAGGATGGGGAACATTTTATTCACTATAATTATACACCCCACAGCTCTTAGGACAGTGCTAAGCATGTTGTAAGGGCTCAGTTAATTTTATTTAATGTATTAAACACATTCGGTTACCTAAAATTTCACAACAGTTGTCATGACAGTCTTTCCATTAATCAGAGTGGATATCAAACTGACTTTTCAAGAAATAACTGCTCATTTCAGTACAAGAGTGTTTAATAAGACTATTGAGTAGCCTATTAAAGCCATTTGAAATTATACTTTTGATGCGACAAATCTTTCTGCACACAAATTAATTGCAATAAAAATTTTATGAAGTACCTACTATGTTGAAGTTGGGAAATGAAAATACAGTGACAAAAATGGGAGTCTCTGGCCTCAAGGAGCTTCATACTCTTTGAGAGACACAGTATTCATACAGAAAAATAAAAAATAGTCATTTCAGGGGAGAGAATGGGAGAGGGAGGGGGAAGAAAGAGGGATGGGGGAAGAAAAGAGACAGGGAGAATAAGAGAGAGAGAGAGAGAGAGAGAGAGAGAGAGAGAGAGAGAGAGAGAGAGAGAGAGAGAAATGAGAATAATATGGGCATATGGCAGGAAGGAGGGAGTCAAAAATCTTTGTGTACAAGGTAGCATCTAAACTAAACTTTCATAGAATTAAAGATTTAGAGCTGGAAAGTAACTTTGCAGGCAACTGAATCCAAATTACCCATTTCATCAGTTAGGAAAGTGAAGCTGTATAGGGGACAGTGTCTTGTCAAAGGTCACAATATTGCAAAACCAGGCTTTGAACCAATATCTTTTATGGAACCAAAAAGTTCAAAGAGGCAAAAGAGAGGAGGAGAGTATTCCAGACGTGGTTAAGAGCTTACGTAAAGGAAAAGAGATGGGAAATGAAAGGCGAAGCTAAGGGAATAAATAGACCAGGTTAGCTGTACCATAGTTTGTGTGAAGGGGAGCAAAGTAAAACAAATATGGAAAGGCAGGTAGGGACCAGATTGTGGATGAATTAAAATGCCAAGCTAAGAAATATGTGATGTTTTTTCCTGGAAGTCATATGAAGCCACTGAAACTTTATGGACAAGGAAATGTTGTGTTCAGACCTGTGTCTTAGATATATTAACCTGGCAGTTCTGGGGAAGATGATTTGATGAAGAGAGCTCTCAGAAGAAGTTTGACCAATTCAGAACCTTTTGTAATAGTTCAGATGAGAGGTTGTGTGACTGGAGAGGGGGACAGATAAGGAAAGTATTGTGTAAGTAGAATAAACAACTTTTGGCAAATAATTGGCATAGAGTATAAAGGAAAGGGAAAAATTGAAGGTGAGGGGAAAGTTACACACATAAATGACTGGAGGGATATTAGTACTCTAGATATAAATAGAAAAAAATTGGGAAAGGAACACGTTTAGTGATGGAGAGGTTAAATTGCAGTTTTGGAATGCTTAGTTTGAAATAGTAGTAAGACATTAAGATGGAATTATGCAGTGGTAGCTGGTGAAAGACTTGATTTCCAAAAAGAAAAGATTATTGTTGACTATGTAGATCTGAAAGTAATGCAGATAAAGATGATACTTGATCTCATAAGATCTGATAAGATCACCATGAATAGATGGGGAAGAGAAAGACAGCAGAACCTTAGGCAGGACCATGCAGAATATTCAATCTTGTTGAATGAAAGGTAGATGATGACCCACCAAGGATAGTTAGAAGCAGTAGAACATGTAGGAAGAGAAATAGGGGAGAATGGCATCACACAAATCCATTAAGAAGAAAGGACCTAGGAGGAAGAATTATTCAACAGTGTAAAGTCTGGAGGGTTATCAAGTAGAATGAGGATAGAGAAAAAGCCATTGGACTCAGCAGTTAAAAAATCTTTGGTGACATTATTGAGAACAATTTCAATTGTTCAATTTAGAAACTAGATTTTAAGAGGTTGAAAAGTGAGAGGGAGGTGAAGGAAGGGAAGCAAAAGAGAAAGAGATATAGGAATAAAAATAGAAGTGATAAAGATTTTGGGGGGGAGCCAAGATGGTGGCAGTAAAACAAGGACTCTCTTAAGTTCTCCCTCAAATCCCTCCAAACACCTGTAAAAATGGCTCTGAAAAAATTCTAGAGCTACAGAACCCATGAAATAACAGTGATGCAGGTCTCCAGCCCAAGACAGCCTGGATGGTCACTGGGAAGGATCTATTGCCCCGTGCTGGGAACGGAGTACAGCCTAGCATGGGCTACAGCAAGAAAATTTGACTTTCAAATACAATAATCAAGAGAAGCATGAAAAGGTAATCAGGAAAGAGAAATTATAAGGGACTTACTTAAGTTGAACTGCTTTGGTTACATTTCTGCATGGAAAGATGATATTTGTAACTCATGGAACCTTTCTAAGTATTAGGGTAGTTGCAGGGAATGTGTGTGTGTGTGTGTGTGTGTGTGTGTGTGTGTGTGTGTGTGTAGGCAGAGGGCACAGGATGACTTGAATATGAAGGGATGATATCTAAAAATAAATAAATAAATACAGTTAAGGGGTGATAGAAAACTATATTGGGAGAAGGAGGAAGGGAGAGATAGAATAGTGTAAATTATCTCACATAAAAGTGGCAAGAAAGGGCAGTTCTATTGGAAGGGAAGGGGGGCAGGTGAAAGGGACTGAATGAATATTGCTCTCATCAGACTTGACTTAAGGAGGGAATAACATAAACACTCAATTGGGTATCTTACCCTACAGGAAAGTAGCGGGGAAGGGGATAATAGAGGGGGGATGATAGAAGGGAGGGCAGATTGGGGGAGGAGGTAATCAAAAGCAAACACTTTTGAAAAGGGCCAGGGTCAAGGAGATAAAATTGAATAAAGGGGGGCAGGATAGGGTGGAGGGATATATAGTTAGTTTTTCACAACATGACTGTTATGGAAGTGTTTTGCATAATGATACATGTGAAGCCTATGTTGAATTGCGTGCCTTCACAAGGAGGTTGGGTGGGGAGGGAAGAAGGGAGAAAATTTGGAGCTCAAAGATCTCAAAAGAAATGCTCAAAAAAAGATTTTTTAAATGGTATAGACCTGGTCACATTGCAAGCATCTGGGTGATGAAGAAAAAGAGAGAGGGAAGAAAGCAAGAGACTACATCTGGCCAAAAGAGCTAGCTCACAAAGAAGATGAGAGGGGATGAAATTAAGAGTCACCTTAGAGAGGTTAGCTTTGGTGATGAGAAGGGCAACCTCTTGTCAGAGACTGAAGAATAACAGAAGATGGGTTTTGAGGTATGGAGTAGGAAAGAAAGGGAAACTCATGATAAATGTGCTCACTTCTCAATAAAATAAGGAGCATGGTGATGAAAGGATAGAAAGGCATAAGAGAAAGAAGCCAAAAAATAATTAGAACAGCCACTGTAGAACATATGGAAGCGAGCCAGTTAAGATTGAATTTTTTAAAAATGTAGCCATGAAGCAGTGAAGTCCCAATCATGATTAGATAAAAGAAATTTGTTGTGAATCCAGTGAGCATGGCTGAATGACTTTCTCTAGGAGCATTTAATAGCATCATGGATGAAACAGACAAAGTAACAGATGGTAATAACCTTGGGTTGGCATTTGGTAAGACAGGAAAAAGGTTTAAGAAATTAAAAGGTAGAAGATGGCATAAAGTTGAACTGGTCAAGCATGGATCAAGACAATAAAATTAGGCAACTGAGGCAAGAGTAGGATGTTGGACAGAAAGAACTGGAAGGTATGGAAAAGAAGGAGGTCAAAATAAGAACAAAGAATAGATTTGAGAGGAGTGACAAAATAAGATAATGGAAGGATGGTGAGTCATAGTCAGAAAGAGGATTTAAGAACTTTGCATTATGTTGATCTTGCTATTGGAGGATGATGAGATTTAATCTATGATCATTGATATAGGTGGCTCACATGGAGTAAAGATGTAGATCATGTGAGTAGAGGAGATTGACAAAATGGAAGGTGGAGTTATTTTAAAGAATAGCCACATTTATGTTCTATTCTTATGTGACGTATATTTTATTTTTTCCTTCTAATTAACATGTATTAATTTTTCTCTCCCTCTTTCCTCCCTGCCATTGGAGAAAGAGAAAAATGATACTTGTAAAAATATGGTCAAGAAAAATAAAATACCACATTAGCTACGTCTAAACATGTATTTTCCATTCTGGGTGCTGAGTACAACATCTGTCAGGAGATGGGGAGTATGTTTCATGACTGGGCTTCTGGTATCATGATTAATCATTGATCTGATTAGAGTTCTTATGTCTTTCAGTGTTGTTTATCTGTATAATCAACATGTATATAAAGTCCCTGTTTATGAATGTAGTGGTTGAAATGGAATGAACCAGGAGTAGATGACTATGACAAAATTCTGGACTGGAGGAGATACACACACACACACACACACACACACACACACACACACACACATATATATATACACATATACATATATATACATGCACATATATACATATATACATACATATACATATATACATACATATATATGTATTGTGTATATTATATATATATATATATATATATATATATATATATATATATATATATAAAAATTTTAAGGAGTGAAAGCTGTTAAACAGTGATGGCAAATGGATGGAATGGAAGTGTTGGCTGCTCCTCCTCTGGGTCTAATATGCCAGGGGCCAAGAAAAGGAATAACTATTACTGGAAAGGGCAAATGGGTATACAGTGTCTTCAGGAAGATACAAGTTCCATTTGTGCCCAGAAAACAAAAGCAGATAAAGTGAAAAGTTCTAGGAAGAAAGGGAGTGTGTTACAGTCATAATAGTTTTCATAGTGAAAGAGGAGGATAGTGGAATAGGAAAGCATAGGTGGAAATAATAGAAGGAAATTGTTTTCATTTTTTGTCTCAGAAGACATTGATTTTAAATGCCAAAGATAAAGAGAGGAAGAAAAGGGAATTTGCTGTAACATGATCAAACCAATTCTTTTGGGCCTCCAACTGAGCATGTTGCAGGGGTGGTGGCATCAGCTTTCTCTTCAAGGAGTGATCAGTGCCGAAGAGGCTGGTCTGAGTAGAGGAAGGAAGTTCTGCATTGATATCTGAGTCAGATAATGCCTGGTCTTCTAGTTTCCCTAAAAAGACTGAAGTCATGCTCAATACCAGCCTTGCCTCCTTGTCATAAGATGCCAGAGCATGAGGAACATTTAGAAGATAAACCACACAGCCCACAAGAACTCAGCTCCCACATTAAAAAAAGATACTACTTAATTTTTAAAAATATTTTTAAAAATATTCTGGTAGGACAGAAACTGGGCATAGACCAATATCTCACACCATATACCAAAATAAAGTCAAAATGCATTCATGATTCAGGAGTAAAGGCTGATACTATAAATAATTTGGGAGAGCAAGGAATAGTTTACTTATCAGATTTATGGAAAAGAAAAGAATTCATGACCCAACAAGAGATAGAGAGCATTACAAAATGCAAAATGGATGATTTTGATTATGTTAAATTGAAATGTTTTTGTACAAAAAAAGCCAATGCAACAAGAATTAGGAGTGAAGCAGAAAATTGGGAGAAAATCTTTACAACTAGTATCTCTGATAAAGGCCTCATTTCTAAAATATACAGGGAACTGAGCCAAATATATAGGAATACAAGCCATTCCCCAATTGAGAAATGGTCAAAGGATATGAACAGGCAGTTTTCAGAGGAAGAAATTAAAGATATCTATAAGCATATGAAAAAATGATCTAAATCACTACTGATTAGAGAAATGCAGATCAAAACAATTCTAAGATACCACATCTCTCCTGTCAGATTGGCTAAAATAACAAAACAGGAAAATGATAAATGCTGGAAAGGATGTGGGAAAATTGGAACATTGTTACATTGCTGGTGGAGTTGTGACATGATCCAGCCATTTTGGAGAGTAATTTGGAACTATGCCCAAATGGCCGCAGGAATGTTCATACCCCTTGACCCAGCAATACCACTTCTAGGGTTGTATCCCAAAGAAATCACACAAGCGGTAAAAAGACCCATATGTACAAGGATATTTATAGTGGCTCTTTTTGTGGTAGCCAAGAATTGGAAATCAAAGGGATGCCCATCAATTGGGGAATGGCTGAACAAGCTGTGGTATATGAAGGTAATGGAATACTATTGTGCCATAAGAAATGGGGATGATATGCACTTCATAACAACCTGGAAAAACGTACCAGACATAATGCTGAGTGAGTGGAGCAGAGCCAGGAGAACACTGTACACAACCACAGATATATGGATTCTGTGAGGACCAACCCTGACAGACTTCACTCTTCTCAGCAACACGAGGTGCAGGTACTACTCCAAAGGACTCATGATGGAGAATGCTATCTACATCCAGAGAAAGAACTATGAAGTTTGAATGCGGATTGAGGCACACATCATGCTCGCCTTTTTCTCTTCTCTTTTGTTTTTGTTTTTGGGTTGTCTTTTTTTGTTTGTTTGTTTTGGTTCTGTTTCTTCTTTCTCATGACTCTTTCCATTGGTCATAATTCTTCTCCGCAACTTGACTAGTGTATAAATTAATTCAATGCGAAGTTATTCGTGGTAGTTATATGAGATTCCATGCCATCTTGGGGAGGGAGGGGGGAGGGAGGGGAGAAAATCTGGAACTCAAAATTATGTAGAACCATCTGTTGTAAACTAAAAATAAAAATAAATATTAAAAAATAAAAAAATAAAAGCACATTAGACAAAGCTTACAGTAGCCTATATATATATATATATATATATATATATATATATAAAACTATTTTTTTTCCTTCTCCCAAAATGGAGGCAAAGAAAATCTCATAAAAATGTGAATATTCAAGTGGAACAAATTCCTGAATTACCAATATTCAAAAATGCTTGACTGATTCTACATCTGATATCCATCACTCTTCTCTCAGATTGTAGGTAACACATTTAAATTTTAGCCCTTTGGATTCATATTTGTCATTTCACTGATCTAAATTTTCAAGTCTTTAGGTATTTTTTCTTTGTAATGTTTTTAATGTATAAATTCTTCTTCAAATCCTGCTCACTTCACTCTGTATTAGCTCATAAAGTCTGCTTAGTTTTCTCTGAAACCCTCCATGTTGCTATTTCATATGTTGCAGTAATATTCTGTTGCCTCCCAATATACCATGATTTTGTTTGAGTTATTCCCCAGTATATGCATAATCAGTTTCCAATTCCTGTAGTTCATTTAGCACACTAGTCTTGGAATTTCTCATGGAAAGATCACCTTTGGAGCCATGCTTTGATTGTCTCTAGTGATTAGACACTAGGCTGAGGCTAACATTCTCTTATATTCCTGAGACCATTGTGATTGGCTCACTGGAGTCTGGATTGAACTTAGTCTAGGCTCAACCAGCTAGCTTTAAATCTTCCCTGAGAACTGATAGAGTTCTTGTATGTGGAACAAGGACTCACCTTTTAAGCTCTTACTCTCCACCTGGGTCAAATCTGCAATATGGTAAAATAGACAGACATTTCTATGGAGAGAGTAATGTTAATAGTAGCATCTTTTAGGTTTCAGGAAGTTATTTATGTTAATACCAGGTTCATTGCTATGAAATTCAGGCTGGAGGGATGGTAGGGCATTTTGTTTATAGGGACTCAGGCAGAGGAAAGAGTAAGAATATTATAAAGGGTATATATTTAGCATGTTTATGACTAAGATCTTTGAAGAAGAATTGCTTAAATCTTGACAGGCATAAATAGAAGTTCAGATATTACCAACAATGAAGATAGAAGATAATGGAGATGAGACAGTAACAACCGATGATTTGAAGAAAATGCTTAGGCTGAGTTTCTTTTTCCTCTGTGACTTTTTATCTCCATCTGACAGTTTTCATCCTGCTATGACTTTAGTCATCTGCTTTTTCTTTCCATCTGTCAATATTATCTTTATTTTCTATAATTTTATTATTAGACAATTGAATTTCATCCATTTTGGCCGTACATGAATTTACTAAGGCCAATCTGAAGATAGACCTAGTCACATTTATGACAGTAGAAATGTCCAGTTAATATTAATTATGAGGAATTCACATAGCCAATCTGAGAGATCTTTTAATGATGATTTCCCCTATCACTTCCATGATGGAAGTCTTTTTTTAAATTTCATTTCTCATTTTTCTCCCCAGAATTAACTCTGGTAAAGTTAACCCTCATGGCTAGATTCTGTCACTTCCAGAAATATTATTTTTCAATGGCTTATTTTCTGATCTGAATACTAGTCTTACTTTTTCTTCCTTTCTTCCTTCATTCCTTCCTTCCTACCTTCATTCCTTCCTTCCATCTTTTCCTTCTTGTTAAAGAAATAAACCTTTACATAAACCTTACATGTTAACTCATTCGAAGTATGTATAATTATGACTTTGAACTGAGTTAAGTAGCACTCTGTTTCTGACTTAGATTTCATGGTATACTCCAAATAAGGATGATTAGATACAGAAAGAGTGTAGAAGCCATATAAAATTCCCACTTCTTTGGGAAAGTTGAAGATCACCTCTAATTTCTCTTAAGCCTAAGGTAACTGATCATGAGAACAAGGCAGATCATGCTATTTTCATATATTCATAAATTTCAAATTGAGAGCAGTCATCTTTTTCTCTATACTAGAATTATAAACATAAACTCAGCACAAACTAAGCACTTCAACATCTGTTAATGGCATCATAGAATACCATTTTATTTTATGAATAGATTTCAAGAATATATAATTTTATATATTCTTGTCTTGGCTTCTTACAGAATCTTAGAATTCTAATTTAAAAAAAATAAAGAAAACAAGCAGAAAATTCATCGGGTACCAACAATACTACCTAGGGCCACAATAATAATAAAGAAATTTTTGATCATTTTTGGTTTTTTTCAACCATATTATCTATGACAAATGTAATAATTTAAATGTTAATAATTTTCTATTGATAGTTAAATCTATACATCTAATAGTTTAGATCAATATAAAATAATTTGCTTTTTTTTGCCTTTTTAAACAAAACATTAAAAAATTGAAAAATCTTTACTAAACCCATATCTATAGCAAATGAGAGAGGATTTGTGCCTTTTCTGTCACTAAGCCAGCAAAATTCTGTGGCTCTTAATTTTTCTTAAATTCAAAATTCCACACATTTCTATGAATGTATTTATGAATCGTAATACTAATTCTTTCCCTGATCTTTTTTCCCTAAATTCTTAGAATTTAAACCTCAATTATTTATGTATTACTGATAAAATCAACTTTGAACTAATTTTATAATTCACTTTTTAGCATTTAAGTAAGAAAAGAAGAAGAAGAAAATAACTTTGGAATCATCAGAATGTTTTTGTCTTCAGATGAATAAAGTATATACATTTAAGAACCCAACTGGAAGTAGATACTGTTAGAAATACTAATTATTAAGGCACACATTTGCAAAAGAAAGAATTACTGCTGACCACAGCATTAAAAACATATATAATCTTGAATTTGTCTTCATGAGTAAATTGATATTAGTTACCTACAGTTTTCTAGATAAATCCTAGATCACGTCCATATGACTCCATCCATAAGTAGATTATTTTCTAATAGGACATATTTCTTTTATCATATACATTTTACATGGAAGCATGATTTCCCCAAAGCACATAAAAATTCAAACAGGCTTATCTGCTCATTTCTTAGGTTCATAACAGTATAATGAGAGCATGTCAGTTTCGCATCGGTTTAAAGGACCTTAAAGGGTTGTAGTCCATTTTATATATAAAGAGCCTCAAAGAAGTTAAGTAACTTGGCCAAGTTTTCATAGATAAGTAGCAAAGCCAGATTATAAAAGAGGGTCTTCTGCCTTCAAATCCAATATAGTTTTCACTGTACCATACTTCCTCAGTGAAAATTGCTTCTTTGGGGCCATGAACTCTGGGCAGATCATTTTGAGCAGTCAAGAGAGGTTTGTTTCCTTGGAAAGATTTGAGTAAGATACAATACTACCAAAATAGATTGGATTTAACAATAAACCTGATTATTTGATGGGAATAGGCATTACCAGTAAGTAAAAATTCTAGTTTTATAGGACCTGATAAAATTTGAAGTCAGAAGATATTTAGGTAAAACTCTCTAAGGGGATTCCATGTTACTCTCAAATAAAATTCTTCCTAATCTGCTACATATTTTTCATGAGTTATTGGGAATCTTATATCAGAACTGTGAAATTCAGATAAGTGCTTCTGAAACTTAATTCAGTGTATTCAGAATGCTTTGGAACTCAGAATAGAGTATTAATTAGAAATCTCTTATTTTATCCTCAGGCTCAAAGTTGTTTTCTTTCCCACATGATGTATGAAGAGAAACTATTTTTAGCCTGGAATTTAGAACATTTTTAGATGTGTAAAGTAATGACTTGGGTTTTAAATGTTTACTGTGAAATCTTGGAACCAGTTCAATTTGCTAGTGATAAAATAGCTAAAAAGCCCCTTTGGTAAGCACCAAAGCTATTGGATTGCCTTCTCTGTTCTTTTAGAGATTCTAGTTGTCCATAAACTGATACATTCAGCAAATCATATAGAGTCCCTACTATATATGAAGCATGGCTGCTGGGTAATGTGAAGATACAAAGACATGTAGGAGCTTATAGTTAAGCTATTACTGGAGATAAGGCATATGCATGAAGAACTATTACCAAGGGTATATAAAATATGTGAGAATATAAAAAATTTGCTGGAAGGAGCTATCAGGAAAAATGTATGACTTGAAAGAGGTGATATCTAAGCTAGGAAATAAAGGATGGGTATGTTTTCATTTAATGGATAAATGGGTGGGCGTATACTATGATAATATCATAAATTTAGAACTAGAGCAATATCTTTTTTTTGGTTTGTTTTTAGGGGTGGCAGGGCAATTGGGGTTAAGTGACTTGCCCAAGGTCACACAGCTAGTAAGTGTGTCAAGTGTCTGAGTCCAGAATTGAACTCAGGTCCTCTTGACTCCAGGGCCAGTGCTCTACTCACTTCGCCACCTAGCTGCCCCTAGAACAATATCTTTTAACTAACATCAACCTTCATTTTTAAGGATGGGATCAATTAAGTAAATCAATCAAATCACTGCTATCACCAACACCACCACCATCATAAGGAAGTGAGAAAATATTGTTCCTTGTTATCTTAATTCTGTGAAAGTTTTTGGAACTGAATCAAACCAACCAAAGGCATTCCAACTAAGTGTAAGAAGTTCATGATCAGCTTAGGTATTTCTCTTAGAGCTGTTGAACAAACTGGAGTTATGCTACGTGGAAAGAATATTCAGATGGGCTAAGGGAACCTGGTCATGTTCTGTGGGTCTTCTCTAAAGTAAAAAAGTAGATTCAAACATTTTGAAAAGTAATTTGGAGCAATACTCAAAAAGTTGCTAAACTGTAAATAACCTGTGACCCAGCAATAACACTACTAGCTCTCTGCCCCATGGTTAGAGCTGTGGACTTGAAGTTAGGAAGACCTGAGATCAAATGCAGCCACTTCAAATACTTACTATATCTGCATAGCCCTGGGCAAGTCAGTTAATCTCTGTCTGTCTCAGTTTCTTGGACCATAAAATGGAGAGAACAATACCACCTTTTTAACAGGAATGTTGTGTGGATCAAAGGACACACAGCAGTGCTTATCATATAGTAGATGCTCAATAAATGTATATTCCCTCTCACCGCAAAGATATCCAAGTAGAGGATATGAATCCTTATGTACAAAAACATTTTTGGGATGGCAAAGAACTAGAAACTAAGGGTGTAAGGTTAAGTGAATTGTATGAGGTACAGTTACAGGAAGTAAGCAGCAGAATGAGGATCTGAACCAAGATTCTCTGATTGCAAAACCAGCACTCCTTCCATTTTGCCATACTTCTAGTCATAGAGAATAAAGGAGTGAAAGATTAACAGCCACATTGTGGCTCAGAGGATTTTCAAGATTTTATTTGGCAAAGGTATGTAGGAAACATGCCAGGTAAAAGAATGACATGAGCAAAAGGTATGGAGTCAGCAAAGTCAGAGACAAATACAGAGAACAATGAGAAATTTAATTTAACTTTAAATTTAATTTGGTTGGAGCATCATTTCAGTGATAATTACTTCACTGTAAATTTTTAAAAATATCTTACACATTTGTTTTTTGTTTGTTTCCTTTGCTCCAATTGTCCAATGTTTGGAAAGCCTAGGGTAACCACCCAGGGGAGAAAAAGTCAATGAAATTACTTGGGAAACAAGTTGAGAGTCAGTGTGGGATAATGGGAAGAATGATTGACTGAGCATTGATTAGATTCATTGGCATCAGTTTCAAAATTCTTTTCAGTTCTAAAGCTCAGCAACAACATTATAATGAAGATATAAGCCAGAATAATGAAAGAATATGAAAGTTCATATGGAGGGGGGAGATTAGTTTTACTGGTTACTAAAATTTTAAATGTTATGTTTTTGGAATTTTTGTCTAATGGTCAATATGAAGTTATTTAAAGACAAAGTAGTATTTTAAAAGAATTTCCTAGGATCTTTGAGAATGGACACATAATTTTACATATTGAACCTATCATTATCTATGCATAGATTTGATCTCATCATACTTTGTCCAATCCATAGATTTATTGTATATTTGGGAAAGATAATCTTAGCTCTGAGGTTTTGTTCAAGTCTGGGCTATTTCCTTGGTCAAATAGACAGGATTCTAGCAAGTGTGGCTACCACTGTAAAGTTTAGTAATTCTCAAGAAGAACAAAAATAGAAAAGGCAATATCCAGTATGAGTGAAGGAAAGGATGAAGAATTGCTTGCTATGTCATTATCATGTCTGCCAAGTTTCTTATCAACAACATTTTCTTCCTGATTAGCAAGTTTTTAAAAGTCAATATTCACTGATAACACTTTTTCAAAATTGCCATGGTGTATTTAAAGCAGAAATTTTTTTTTCATAGAAATCAAATTAATATTTAATTCCTGTTCAAAAATATGCCAAATAGACCTTTGGAGGGAAAGACTTTACATTGTGCTGGGTGTGTGTGTGTGTGTGTGTGTGTGTGTGTGTGTGTGTGTGTGTTTTAAGGCAATCTAACCAACATAAACTTAATTGATTACAAGAAACAGTTAATATTGCAGTTTAAAAAATTTTAGAATCAGTAAGATGATGTGCTGTGGAAATAATATATTGCTATTTCTCTGTAAACCAGCAAGGTAATATACTAAAATTTTCTCTTAACGCCATAGATAGAACTACACTATGTTTTATATCATTCTTGATTCAAAACAGAAGTGGCTCAATGTTAATCATAGCTTGCTTTTTCTCATTTTTTAATAGCCTGCTTTGAAAAAATCTTTAATTTTATGGGTGTGAGTATTCCCTCAGCTGAGAAAGGTTGGAGTTTCTTTGTACCTCAATAGATAGTTTTCATTAGTTGCTGTTGATGAGAAGCATTTGAACTTAGTTGAAGGGCTCCTCATATGACAAATCTACAGGCCTCCACCAACTGATTTGAAGTCTGTTTATCTTGGTAGGACCAATGGGAACTTACACTTCATTAAACTAACATTTTAAAACCTAGGATCACTTTGTCCTGAGTGTGCTGACTAGGGACTTATCCATACAAGTTAGAATATAATAAATACCTAGATGTCCAAATACAGCACTAAGGAGATTATAGTGAAAAGAAATCACTTAAGTTTCCTGAAGAATGTGGTACCTCAGGTGGAGATCAACCAAAGATCAGGACTTTAGGAGGCAGAGAAATGAGGCCATTCCAGGCACAAAAATGATCATACTTGAAGGACACTTGTGAATCAGACCATTGCATCATAAATATTTTCCATGGTAGAAAAAAATAGAGACTGTACAATACCCAACACCCAATAACCTCATCCAGGGACTAACACCCAGGATTGTGACCCAGATCCAAGCAGGGCAAAGCAAGAGAATCCTGCTTCAGCACCAGCAAAGAGACCCCTGCAATCCCCCTCTGATCAGTTGCTTGATCCCTCTACCATCTGTGGGCCTGTAGCTCTGGAAACAGCTGATGCAGCTACTGCCACCACCACCTCCCCTGCCCCGGGGCTGGAGTCAGACCACACTCTTCTCTCACCCAGGTCAGTCAGAGTTTCCCCACTGACCTTCTACTTTGTCTTTTGCATTTGTGGGTTGAGAAGTCTGGAAACCACCACAGCTGCCAGTGATTTAATCCCCTGGGGCCTGCTCTGGCTTTGTCTGTGCCAGCAACTGTGCTCTGCTCCCAGCCTGGTGTGATAGACCCTTCCTTTTGGCCTTACAGGTTGCCTTGGCCTGGAGATTTTCTTCACTCTGTCATTCTGTGGGTTCTGTAACTCTAGAATTTGTTTGGAGGCAGTTTTTACAGGTATTTGGAGGAGTTTGGAAGAGCTTAAGCAAGTCCCTGCTTTTATTCCACCATCTTGGCTCTGCCCCCACATTCATTACTTTCTTCCCCTTCTTTTCCCACAAATGTAATCCAAGCCCTCATTGCCTCTTACATGCAATATTATAAAAGCATTCTGACAATTCTCTGACTCAAATCTTTATTCTCTATTCCTTAAAACAGATGCCAAAATATTAGCACACAGATCTTACCAAAACACCTTCTGTTTAAAATGATATAAAATTTTAGTGATTTCTCATGTCTAATAAATGCAGTTTCCAGAAAAGGACAACTCCTAAGTAAGGTTGTTTAAGATGTATATCTGCAGATAAGTATAAACATTCAATATAATTTGGGGGACCCAAAACACAAGATTGCAGTGGACTCAAAACAAGAAGGTTGGGGGAGGATCTAAGCGTATCTTACAATCACCCCCCTTCTTTAGAACATCTCTGAAGTAAGCCTGACCTCTGTGGCAAGGTTTGGGTTACACGCTGTTCTAGATACATAAAGCCAAGTTTAAAAATTATTAATAAATAATAGAGAAGTATTTTCCCCACAAAAGAGAGACTTCTACAAGTTCCTGTCACTAAGTTAATTACTCAATGTGCAGTCATTGTGATATATTTATCATTATCGTCCTTCAAGTTTTGCAACTGTAATCAAATCAGTCACTGCAAGTCATGTCATCATTTCCCTGATGCCATGGTCCTCTTTGAGAAGGAAGGACAAACACAACAATTGCCATTGTTAATGGAAAGAACCTATCAATCAAAATTCCCTTAAGGCTCTCCTCACAGGCCCAGTGATTTAAAGGACCAAAACCTTAGTCATCGATGCTCTATATTTTCTCTCCTTCATTATTAGTAGGTTAGCTCACTTGGTGGTACATGCCTGCAACCTCACCTACTGAGTAGGCTGAGTGTGGTAGATCTCTTGAATCAGGAGTTCTGAGCTGCTGTGAGCTCTGTAGATCAGGCACCCATGTTTAATTCAGTATCATTCTGGTAAGCAATTAGAAACAGGGGGCTACCAGATTGCCTAAGAAGGAGTGAATCATCCTGAATTGTAAACCAGAGCAAGTTACAGCTCTCCTTGGGAAATGAGTGGAATCAGCCCTGTGAGTATTCCCTGCATTTCCATCCTGGGCAAGATAGGGATAGCAAGTAGCAAAAAATAATAATAATAAAAATAAGGGAGACCAATTGTGGACATGGGCTGTCTTGCTTTTGTATTTGTATCCCCAATATTTAGCTTCTTTACTTCCTTCCTTCCTTCCCTCCTTTCTTCGTTCCTTCCCTCTTTCCTTCCTTCCTTTCTTCATTCCTTCTCTCCTTCCTTCCTTCCTTCCTTCCCTCCCTTCTTCGTTCCTTCCCTCTTTCCTTCCTTCCCTCCTTTCTTCCTTCCTTCTTTTTTTTTCCTTCCCAACAATCTTGAATTCTATAGGATATGTACTTGTGTACTGTCTTTCTGGAAATGTGTTCCTCCTAGTAGAATATAAGTTCTTTTGGAAGAGGACATGGATGCTTTCATCTGTATCCTGTAACTGTAGTACTTAGGACAATGCCTTGCCCAGAGTAGGCCCTTAACAAACCATTGTTGCCTTGAATATATTTAAGTACACTTTCACATTCTGCGAGTCCCTGCAACAACGATGATGATGATGATGATGATGATGATTGTGTGTCCTCACACAAGAAATTAAATGCTAAGCAGAGTTAAAGGATTCAAAATCAATCTGATAAAAAAAAATCAGTTTCATCACAATAGTTCAGATTTTGTTTACTTTGGTATTTGCTAATTTTTTTCCATCTGATAGCATTTTTATCCCAATAGGACATTTTTCTGGTTGAGTAAACATAAGCATTGCTAAGTTGGAAAATGAATTTTAAAGGAAAAAAAGTGAATTTAAATGCAGAACAGCAGTATCAACATGACATATGAATGTGGCCGCATAAATTGTCAAGACTTCTTTGTGACTAAATATAATTGTTCTTGCTGAGCTCCTATTCCTTTTTGGGGGAGAGAGGGGAAAGGGAAGGAGTGTTTCCCTCTTTTCAATTATTTTGGTGGAAGATTGTAAATAATGACAGTGTCTGAAGCAGCCCATTTTAAAGAAGGTTCAAGGAAAATAAAGGAAACATTTTTGGTGCTGATGGTTTTATTAATAAACACTTGGTGTATAAAATTATCATAGGGAAAGAAAAACAAACTCATGTTTGGAGATTGCATCTATGCTTTAAGAAGGAAAAAAAAAAAACATTTTACGCAGCCAATAAAAATAAATGCCCTACGAAACTACATACCTTGCAATTGTTAAAATGTTTCATTAGGGCATATGTGCAACTTAATGCCCCCATTTTACTTCACTAGCTAAGCCTGGTGCTTAAAAACCACATTGAGTTTCTAGATCTCTGTATAGTTTTTAGTCATTTGCTAAAAAGTAATGGAGAGACATTGCCCCCAACAGGGAAAGCAGAGAACAGAAGCATAGTTTCTTTCTGGCAATTCACAAAAAGGCAAATGCAATATAAGAAATCATCGACATTGACAAGGGACACTTAGAATAAACTGGAAAGCCAGCAGCTATTAACACACCAATATTTTCATATGCGTTCATGGATAAATATAAAATAAAGACAGGAACCACTGATTCCACCCTCTTAAAAACAAGAAAAAAAACCTCTTTGGAGAGGTGAGGCTTGGGAGATGGGCCTTATTTAAAATAAGCACAAAACTCAATTATTCTCAGAAATTTTGAAATTAAAATAACAAAAGAAGCAAAAAACAACTACAAAAATAGATGTCATATTAAAATGTATTAGGCTTCAAAATGTAGTGGCTTAGTGTTCCCTTTCTGAGAAATTACATTGGATTTACTCTCTCTATGGGTTTTCTGTTCATTACTCTGGTTTCATGTTTTCTCCACTCTATTTTTAAAAAATAGAAACTCTATGAGGTCAGGGACTTTTTTTTAGTTTTTTTTTTTCATTTGTTTCCCTACATCTTAGTGAATAAATAAGTATAATATAACATAAATGAATACAAAACTGTTTACTAAAACAAATTAAATGTTTGGATTTAATATTGATATAAATGAACTTATTTGGTGTTTGTTTATAAATAATCTTGTTACTTCTAATATTGAGAAACTGTAAGTGTATGTTTGTCTTTCCTTTAAAACAAAGAAAAAATATCTATTTTCAATGCAACAGAAAGTGGTGTTTTATGATTCTTTCAGGAAAAGGATTTTCAGAAACATTGTGCCACAATTACAATGGGTGATATAAAATTTATGACGTGTTGCATAATTTATTGCTATGTTCCAGGTTGGCTTTTTTTATTTTTTTGTCTTATAAAAAGCAGATGATAATTTTAAGACATTTTTAGATACAGACTTTTGAAGTCTTTTTCTTTTGCTTTTTCTCCCCTCACCCCTTCACACACTCCACTTTCTTTTCCCTGTCTAAAATTGAGAACATTTGAACATCTCCATGACTGTGATGGGGTTGAATTTATGTATAGTTGACATTTAAAATAAAATGTTATTGAAGAAAATGTCAGAAAGTGTACAAGTTAAGTCATCTGTTAGAGAAAGCTGAATATACTTCATAGACCTGTAATTTTTACAAGATTAAAAAGATTTCCTCTAATATAAACACATGGTATTGCTTCTTATAACTCAGAATTTCCCTGGAAGTAATCAAAAATGATTTGAAGCAAGATACATTAAAATGTATAGAACTTAAATCTGCTGTCTAAATACATCATGACAGTTATTTGGTATAATATTGTGTTTTAAAAATACTTGAATTCTCTAAAATAGGGCAGTGTCTACTTTGCATATAAAATTACAAAATCAACCTCGTGACTTCCAAAAATAAATATTAACTAGTGTATTGAAGAAGAAAAAAGATCAAACACTGACTTTCACTGAATAGTTATTGACATTTTAGAAACAGAAATATGGTTAGTTCCGGAAGGGACCTCAGGAGGAGCAACTTATATTTAGTTACAACTTATATGCATCCAGGTTTCAGAGGATCTTACTCACCAGCACTCCCTGCATTAGGTAGTAGGAGAATGATTATCCTCATTTGGCATATGAGGGAAACTGACTCTCATAAAGTTTAAGTGGCCTGATCATGAAAGCAAAGCTACCAAGGATCTGAGACAAGATTCAAACCTCGGTCTCTTGACTCCTGTACCCAGTAGTCTCTCTGCTATACCATGCTGACAATTATAATAGCAACACAGATTTATATAGGAAAACCAGTCTGCTTTTACATGACTCAGTTCTATGAAACTTAATGTTATAGAAAAGAATAAGAATAGCTGGTATGTATCCCTTTACTATTTGTAAAACGTTGGCCTCTGTCCCTCCTAGTGATTCCTTTCTTATATCGAATACATTATCTCACCTTATCCTCATAAGCCAATGAGGTAGGCAATAAAAGTGTACTATACTCATTTTATAAATGAAGTAGAGGCTTACAGAGGTTTTGATCCTTGCCTGACATCCAAAGGCTAGCTAGCAAAAGCCTAACCCTTACCCATTCAGTTATCACAGATGTAGAGCTTTAAGGTATCTCAGAGGCCACCTAATAGAACTCCCTCACTTTATAAGTAGGGAACTGGTGACCCATAAAGGTTGATGACATGCCAAGCTTACAAAGGTAGTAAGTGGCTCTTTCACTATGACCATGCTCTCTCTTCCACGTTCAGTAAGAATTATATGGAAGCACCCACCTCCTATGTACAGAAAATGTGTTTAGGTATGAAGAAATCATAAAAGTGATAAATGTCATTAGACCTTCCCATTGCTTTTTCAGTACTGCAGCCCTTGTACTGAGGTGTCTGTGATGCAAAGAGTTTGTTAAATTTACATGAACCTTGGTCTCCAAAATCCAATGATGAATGTCCCTTACAAGTTGGGAAGATTTAGCTACCTTATATTTTCCCAAAGTTTCATCCTTACCTGCTACTCTTTACTTCACCTATTCTCAATTGATCTCTCCAAGATCCTTACCATTGTCACCTTGGCAAGGTCTCTCTCTTAGAAAGAACATATCTTAGACATGGGGAAGAATCTTTAAGAATTCTCTTACTCTGGATAGTGTTATAGACATCTTTATAAGATTTCCCTGCATTGAAATATGTGAAATTGAAGGTTCAACTATCACCATTAATTGGTTGTTGTCCTTCATTCTTGAAGAGGAGCAAAATGATATTAGTAGGTTAGGGTCAACTTACAGTGTGTACAGCTGTAGCTGATCAGACCAATATGAGTTTGGAATGCTCTACCATGAGTTGTGCACAAATAGTCCATGTGAACATTTGGAGTGGCTTAGCTACGTTTATGCATCTTGCGTTTCTTTTCTGCTTTGTTTGTAGAGCACAGCACCTTCTCAGAAGAATGAGTGCCATGCTGGGCGGTCCTGTACCAGTGTCTCCCATGTCATGCAACCATTTCCAAAGTTCTTAAGAGAGACCTTGAGAATGTCCATGTATAGCTTTTTCTAACCACCATGTGAGCACTTGCCCTGTGTGAGTGTTCCATAAAACATTATTTTAGGCAAGCATACATTTGGCATTTGAACAACCAGGCCAGCCCATTGAAGTTGCACTCTTTGCAGTAGTTCTAATGCTTGACAGTTTACTTTGAGAAAGGATTTCAATATCCAGTACCTTATCCTGCCAGGTGATATTCATAATCTTCCTAAAACAATTCAAATGGAAGTGATTGAGTCACCACAGAAACTAATTGAAAGAAGGTACTTTATTCTCTCTTCTTCCTATAATATTCCTCCTGAATATCACTCAGGACTTATCCTCTAAGCCTCACTTGGCTAGGTCTAGCCTGCCCTTGCCCCACTTTCTTTCTCACATTGGAGGCCAGAGATTTCATCACCTATACTCTGCTATAAAAATTAGCTCAGGTTTTAAACTAGAGGAGTATAACACATATCTCACATGGTTGTTGTGAGGATCAAATAAGTTAACTGCTTTATAAACATTAAAGCACAATATAATATTTCTCTCTCCCAAAAGATGTAGATGATGCTTGGGTTCATGTCAAGTTCATTTATTGCTTCTGAGTATTAAGAAAAAGGAAATACTTTTTAGGCAGAAGTGTTAAAACGCTTCACCTTTTTTCCAGCATAAAAGTTATGCATGTTAAGAGAAAACATCAAAAAGAAGTTTTGAGAAATGCCTCAGCAATCAAGCACATTTAATTAAAAGAGACATTTCCCCTGACAATTAAAAAGTTATGGGGAGAATAACTGTGCCCCCTCAAGAATGAAAAGTGTTTGAATTAGGACACCATTGCAACAGCATGTAAAAATCTTAAAGTGTCCAAATAAATTTATAATTATAGAAAGATTCTCATTAAATCGTGTACATGTATAATTACAGAAAGGTTTTCACTTAATTAGAATCTCATCAGAGCTTCCATCTGTATCGAGATTTTGATAATAGAGGTCAGGACCTTTTGGGTTCTTAGGGAAAACTAGGGCCAAATATGAGGTTGTGGTGTCTCTAGTACACTTTCCCCCCCATGAATCATTTTGATTGAGTTCTGGTCAAAACACACATATAAAGTGAAATTGTTTTGAACAAAACATAAATGTGGTCATGAAAAATAAAGAATGGGTAACAACACACTGCCTTCTAAATATACTTGCTTGATAGATCTCTTCAAAGTACTTGCCATTTATTATGAGTTAGAGGTAAATTGTTTATATATGCATGTGTTTATACACACATATTCATATACACATACACACATATTTAGGATGAGTACAAAAACATCAGCAAAAGGACACAGAAATGTTAGACTTTTGAGTGTTGATAGTGATATAAGAGGCAGAGATCAGTATATGCAATCATAGTTATCTTCCAGCTTAACTTTTAGCCAAATTCTATAGGAAACAATAACAATAATTAAATTAAAAAGAGATTTAAAGTGAACATTTCTAGTTTACAGCAATGCTGATTACAAAGGGATCTTGTTTCAACACAGAAAGACAGGCAACTGTTATGGGTCCTGCTTTTTCCAAATTCTTCATACTTAATGCCTTTTATTTGATAGATTTTAGTGTCAAATAAATACCAGTGGGACAATATTCCTACAATATTATCTTTGCACAGCATTAGCTTCCTATAATACTATTATCTATGATGCCTCCAGTGAAGAGATCCCCAGGTACTCAATGTTTGACTAGTTTTTTTTTTCCTTTTTGACTATACCTAATTATTACAGTAAGGGTTTGAGTTAATGAGAAATGCTAAAGAGAAGAGAGGAGAGGAGTTGATGGAGAGGAAGGGAGTGGGGGACAGGAGAGGATAAGTGAATAATGAAAAAGAGGGCCAAAAAGAGAAAGAAAGAAAGAAAAGGAGGAGAAAAAAGAAGAGAAAGAAGAAAGACAAATGAAGAGGGAAGTAAGGAAAAGAGGATGGAAGGAAGGAAGGAAAGAGGAGGAAGTGAGGAAAAAAGGAGGCAAAAGGGAAGAAAGAAAAATCAATCAATATAATATTAAAAATTCAGAAGAAAATAATTCAGAAGGGAACACAGATTCGACATGTTGCAAAAGAAAAAAAAACTGGAAAAAGCAAGAGTAATAAAGAAATAAAGAAAGTTTTAAAAGAAAAGTATGTTTTGATCTGCATTCATACTCTAGGTTTATCTCTGGAGGTGGATAGGAATATTAGTCTTAAATTATTCAGAATCATCTTGGATCAATGTATTGCCGACAATAGCTAAAGTCATTGACATTTGATCATGATACAAAATTGCTACATACAATGTTCGCAGAATTCTGCTCACTTCACCTTTCATAAGTTCATGTAAGTCTTCTCAGATTTTTCTGAAAGTATCCTGCTCATCATTCCTTAAAGCACAATCATATTCCATCACAATCATATACCACATATACACATTTCAGCCATTTTACAATTGATGAGCATCCCCTTAATTTTTAATTCTTTGCCACCACGAAAACAGATGCCATAAATATTTTCATACATATAGATTCTCTAGTAGTGGTATTGCTGGGTCAAGGGGTCACAGTTTTATACCCCTTTGGGCATAGTTCCAAATTGCTCTCCAGAATGACTGAATTGATTCACAACTCCACCAACAATGCATTAGTGTTGTAATTTTTTCCACATCCATCCAACATTTCTCATTTTCCTTTTCTTTCATATTAACTGATTTGTTGGGTACAAGTTGTTTTAATTGGCATTTCAAAAATCAATGGTGATTTAGAGCATTGTTATATGACTATAGATAGCTTTTATTTCTTCTTTGAAAAACTACTTATTTATGTCCTTTGACCATTTCTCTATTGAGGAATGGTATATATGCTTATAAATTTTTTTGTTTAAATTTATTTATTTAACATATTTAGTTTTCAGCATTGATTTTCACAACAGTTTGAATTACAAATTTTCTCCCCATTTCTACCCTCCCCCCCACTCCAAGATGGCATATATTCTGGTTGCCCTGTTCCCCAGTCAGCCCTCCCCTCTATCACCCCCCTCCCCTCTCATCCCCTTTTCCCTTACTTTCTTGTAGGGCAAGATAAATTTCTACGCCCCATTGCCTGTGTATCTTATTTTCTAGTTGCATGCAAAAACTTTTTTTTTGTTTTTGAACATCTGTTTTTAAAACTTTGAGTTGCAAATTCTCTCCCCTCTTCCCTTCTCACCCACCCTCCCTAAGAAGTTAAGCAATTCAACATAGGCCACATGTGCATCATTACGTATAACCCTTCCACAATACTCATGTTGTGAAAGACTAACTATATTTTGCTCCTTCCCAACCCATCCCCCTTTATTGAATTTTCTCCCTTGACCCTGTCCCCTTTCCAAAGTGTTTGTTTTTGATTACCTCCACCCCCATCTGCCCTTCCCTCCATCATCCCCCCCTTTTATTTTTTTATCTTCCTCCCTCTTCTTTCCAGTGGGGTAAGATACCCAATTGAGTATGTATGGTATTCCATCCTCAGGCCAAATCTGATGAGAGCAAGGTCCACTCATTCCCCCCTCACCTGCCCTCTCCTCTCCTCCCACAGAACTGCTTCCTCTTGCCACCTTTATGCGAGATAATCCACCCCATTCTATCTCTCCCTATCTCCGTCTCTCAGTGTGTTGTTCTCTCATCCCTTAATTTGATTTTATTTCTTTTCGATATCTTCCCTTCATCTTCAACTCACGCTGTGTCTGCTCTCTCTCTCTCTTTTATATATATATATATATATATATATATATATATATATATATATATATACACACACACACACACACACATAGATATATACATACACATTCACTATATATATACATAAACATATATATATATATATATATATATGCATATTCCCTTCAGCTACCCTAATACTGAGGTCTCATGAATCATACACATCATCTTTCCATGTAGGAATGTAAACAAAACAGTTCAACTTTAGTAAGTCCCTTGCAATTTCTGTTTCTTGATTACCTTTTCATGCTTCTCTTGATTCTTGTGTTTGAAAGTCAAATTTTCTATTCAGTTCTGGTCTTTTCACTGAGAAAGCTTGAAAGTCCTCTATTTTATTGAAAATACATATTTTGCCTTGGAGCATGATACTCAGCTTTATTAGGTAGGTGATTCTAGGTTTTAATCCTAGCTCCATTGACCTCCGGAATATCATATTCCAAGCCCTTCGATCTCTTAATGTAGAAGCTGCCAGATCTTGGGTTATTCTGATTGGGTTTCCACAATACTCAAATTGTTTCTTTCTGGCTGCTTGCAGTATTTTCTCCTTGATCTGGGAGCTCTGGAATTTGGTGACAATATTCCTAGGAGATTTTTTTTTGGGATCTATTTGAGGAGGCGATCGATGGATTCTTTCAATTTCTGTTTTGCCCTGTGGCTCTAGAATATCAGGGCAATTCTCCTTGATAATTTCTTGAAAAATGATATCTAGGCTCTTTTTTTGATCATAGCTTTCAGGTATTCCAATACTTTTCAAATTATCTCTCCTGGATCTATTTTCCATGTCAGTGGTTTTTCCAATGAGATATTTCACATTGTCTTCCATTTTTTCATTCCTTTGGTTCTGTTTTATAATATCTTGATTTCTCATAAAGTCACTAGCTTCCACTTGCTCCAATCTAATTTTTAAAGTAGTATTTTCTTCAGTGGTCTTTTGGACCTCCTTTTCCATTTGGCTAATTCTGCCTCGCAAGGCATTCTTCTCCTCATTGGCTTTTTGGAGCTCTTTTGCCATTTGAGTTAATCTATTTTATAAGGTGTTTTTTTTTTCAGTGTATTTTTCAGTATTTTTTTGGGTCTCCTTTAGCAAGTCATTGACTTGTTTTTCATGGCTTTCTCGCATCCTTCTCATTTCTCTTCCAATTTTTCTTCTACTTCTCTAACTTGCTTTTCCAAATCCTTTTTGAGCTCTTCCATGGCCTGAGACCAGTTCATGTTTTTCTTGGAGCCTTTTGTTGTAGGCTCTATGACTTTGTTGTTTTCTTTAGGCTGTATGTTTTGGTCTTCTTTGTCACCAAAGAAAGAATCCAAAGTCTGAGACTGAATCTGGGCATGTTTTCGCTGCCGGGCAATATTCCCAACCAACTAACTTGACCCTTGAGATTTTCAGTGGGGTATGACTGCTTGTAGACTAACGAGTTCTATGTTCCACGTTTGGGGGGAGGTGCCAGCTCTGTCACACTGGCACTACTCCTTCCCCAAGAACCCCCAACCCGTACTAAGTTAGATCTTCAGCAGGCTCTGCACTACTGCTCTGATATACCACTTAATTCCTCCCACCTGGTGGGCCTGGGGCCAGAAGCAGCAGCAGTTGTAGCTGCCCCACCTCCGCTGCCCCCAGGGCTGGAAGCCGAACCACGAACTCCTTCCACTCCTGCAACTTTTCCCACTAACCTTCTCCACAGTCTTTGGTGTTTGTGGGTTGAGAAGTCTGGTAACTGCCGCAGCTCACTGATTCAGGGCGCTAGGGCCCCCTCTGCTCAGCTCCTGGTCTGGTTGGTCCACGCCACTCAGGCTGGGCTCTGCTCCACTCTGTTCCCAGCTCCCAGCTCCGTGTGGGATAGACCTCACCCAGAGACCATCCAGGGTGTCCTGGGCTAGAGCCCTGCTTCCCTCTGCTGTTTTGTGGGTTCTGCTGTTCTAGAATTGGTTCAGAGCCATTTTTTATAGGTTTTTGGAGGGACTGGGCAGGGAGCTCAAGCTGGTCCCTACTTTCCAGCTGCCATCTTGGCTCTGGTTCATATGCTTATAAATTTGACTCACTTCTCTACATATTTGAGAAATGAAAATTTTATCAGAGAAACTTGGAGAAAATTTCCTCCCAGTTTCCTGCCTTGCTTCTAATCTTGGCAGCATTGGTTTTGTTTGTGCAAAAACTAATTTGATTTCATCAAAATTAGCTATCTTACATGCTGTAATGCCTTCTATCTCTTGTTTGGTCATAAATTCTACCCTTATCCATGAATCTGACAAGTAAAACATTCCATACTTCCCTAATTTGCTTATGATATCACTCTTTATGCCTGAAACACATATCTATTTTGACTTGATCTCAATACATGGTATCATAAGTTGGCCTATACCTAGTTTCTGCCAAGCTGCTTTTCAGTTTTCCCAGCAATTGTTTTTTCATATAGTAATGTCTTGTCACAAAATAAGGACCTTTCTGTTTGTCAAACACTAGATTACCATGATCATTTACTACTCTATTGTGTAGTATCTATTCTATCTAGTATTCTATTCTAGTATCTATTCTAATCTATTCCATTGATCTACCATTCTATTTCTTAGTGATTACCAAATTGTCCCAATGATTACTTTGCAATGTAGTTTGAAATCTAGCACTGCTAAGCCACCTTCCTTCACATTTTTCCCCAGTGATTCCCATGATATTCTTGACTTTTTCTTCTCCCAGATGAATTTTGTTATTTTTTTCAAGCTCTACAAAATAAAATTTTGGCAATTTGATTGGAATTAATTTAGGTAGAATTTTCATTTTTATTATGTTGCCTTCATCTACCATGAGTAATTACTATTTTCCAATTATTTAGATCTGACTTTATTTGTGTGAAAGTGTTTTGTAATTTTGTTCATATAGTTGCTTGGTTTGTCTTGGCAGGTAGATCCTCTGGTATTTTATATTGTCTTCAGTTGTTTTAAATTTAATTTTTCTTTCTATTCCTTTCTGCTGAACTTTGTTGGTAATATTTGTAAATGGTTATGATTTTTATCGGTTTATTTCATATCCTGCAACTTTGCTAAAGTTAATTATTTCAACTATTTTTTTTTCATTTATTCTCTAGTATTTTCTTCATATCTTCATATTTTTGATTCTTTGTTGCCGATTTTTATTCCTTCAATTTCTATTTGTTGTCTTATTGCTATAGTCAGAATTTTTAGGACAACATTGAATAATAGGAGTGATAATGGGCATCCTTGTTTTACTGCTGATATTACTAGGAAGGGTTCTAGCTTATCTTCATAAGAGATAATTCTTGCTGATGGTGTTAGATAATTAATAATTATCATTTTAAGAGGACATCTAGGTAGTGCAATGCATAGAGTGCCAGGAATGGAGTCAAGAATGCCTAAGTTCAAATCCAGCCTTAAATGCTAGGTTGCTGTGTGACTCAGGCTAAGTCTCTTAACCCTTTTTGCCTCAGTTCCTTATTTGTAAAATGAGCTAGAGAAGGATATGACAAACCACTGTAGTATCTTTGCCAAGAAAACCCAAAAAGGGGGTGACAAAGAATTGGACTTGACTGAAAAATCAATAAACAGCAACAACAATTTTAAGGAAAGTGGCACTTATTCCTATGCTTTCTAATGCTTTTCATAGGAATAAGTACTATATTTTGTCAGAAGCTTTTTCTACATCTATTGATATAATCATATGATTTTGGTTGGTTTTACTATTAATATGGTCAATTGAGCTGATATTTTCCTAATTTTGAACCAGCCCTGTATTCCTAGTATAATTCCCACATGGTCATAGTGTATGATCTTTGTGACATATTGGTATAATCTTTTGCTAGTATTTTATTTAACATTAACTTTTTTTCATCCATGTTCATTAGGGAAATTGATCTATAGTTTCTCTGTTTTTACTCTACCTGGTTTAGGTGTCAGCCCAATTTTTGTGTTGTAAAAGAAGTTTGGTAGTAGTCCTTCTTCTTGGTTGATTTTTTCCCCAAATAGTTTATATAGTATTGTAATTAATTGTCTTCTTAAATGCTTGGTAGAATTCATTTGTAAATCCTTCTGGTGCTGGGGATTTTTTTTCTTTAGATAGTTTATTTATGGCTTACAATTTATTTATCTAAGATAGAGTCATTTAAGCATTCTATTTCCTCTTTTGTTGATCTATGGATATTGTATTTCTGTAAATATGCATCCATTTCACTTAGGTGTCAAATTTACTGGTATATAGTTGGGGAAAATAGATCCTAAAATTGCTTTAATTTCTTCTTCATTGGTGGTGAATTTGCCCTCTTCATTTTTTGGTATTTTTGTTTTTTTTTTCTTTTTTAAAATCAAATTAACCATTAATTTACCTGTTTTATAGATTTCTTTTCATAAAACTAACTCCTAGTTTTATTTATTACTTCAACGGTTTTCCAACATTCTATTTCATTAATCTTTCCTTTGGTTTTCAGGATTTTCAGTTTAATGTTCAATTGGGGATTTTTAATTTGTAGGGGTTTTTTCTATTTTAATTGAATGTTGAATTCATTGATCTGCTCTTTATTTTATTGATATAAGCACTTAGAGGTATAAGTTTCCCCCTAAGTACTCCTTTGGCTACATCCCATAAATTTTGGTATGTTGTCTCATTGTTGTCATTCTCTTTAATTAAATTATTGATTGTTTCTATGATTTGTTCTTTGACCCACTCATTCTTTAGGACTACATTGCTTAGTTTCTAATTAATTTTTATGTTATGTTATGGCTAGTTATTGAACATAATTCATCTGAGAAGGATGCATTTGATATTTCTGCTTTTCTGCATTTGGTTGTGAGGTTTGTATGCCCTAATCCATGGTCATTTTTTTGTGAAGGTGCCATATACAGCCGAGAAAAAGGTATATTTCTTTCTGTTCCCATTTAATTTTCTCCAGGGTTCTATGATATCTAACTTTTCTAAATGTCTATTTATCTCCTTAGCTTCTTTCTATTTATTTCATAGTTATCTAGTTATAAGAGGGGAAAACTGAGATTCCCCTATTTTCATAGTTATGTAGTCTATTCCCTCCTATAATTCATTTAATTTTTCCTTTAAGAATTTACATGCTATGCCATTTGATGTATCCATATTTAGTATTGATATTGCTTCACTGTCTATGACACCTTTTATACAAATGTAGTTTTCCTGCTTATCTTTTTTAAATTAGCTCTATTTTTGTTTTCATTTTGTCTGAGATCATGATTGCTGCTCCTGCTTTTTTTTTTAATCTAAGCTGAAGCATAATAGATACTACTCCAGTCCGTCGTTTTTACTCTGTGTGTGTTTCTGTCTCAAGTCTATTTTTTTCTAAACAAAATATTGTTGGATTTTGCTTTTTTAATCCATTCTGCTATACCCTTCCATTTTATGAGTAAGTGCATCCAATTTGCATTCACAGTTATGTTTACTAGCTGTGTATTTCCTTTCATCCTGTTTTCCCCCTTTTTGTCCTTCTCCTTCTTTCTCCTTACCTTATCTCTCCTCAAAAGTCTTGTTTTACTTCTGACAATTACATCCCTTAATTTGCCCTCCCTTCTATCAGTCCTCCTTTTCTTCTCCTATCCTCTTTCCTTCTTATTTACCTGAAGGTTAAAATAAATTTCTATATCCAATTGGATGTGTCTGTTGTTCCCTCTTTGAACCAATTCCAATGAGAGTAAGGTTCAATTTTTGCACCTTGTCCCTCCATCTTCCCCTCTACTGTCAAACCTCCTCTTTTCATGCCTCTTTTATGTGAGATAATTTCCCCCATTCCCACTTTCTCCCTTTTCCTAGTGTATCCTTTTTCACTTCTTAATTTTATTTTTTGGGATATCATCCAATCAGAGTTGACTCACACCAGTGCCTCTGTCTATACTCCTTCTAATTGCTCTAATAATGCTAAAGTTATTTTACGATTATCATCTTTGACTATAGGAATACAAACATTTTAGCCTTATTGATTCTCTTGTGATTTCTCTCTCATATTTACCTTTTAATACTTTCTTTGAGTCTTGTATTTGAAAGTCAAATTTTCTGTTCAATTCCTTTCTTTCATGAGGAATTCTTAAAAGGCCTCTGTTTTATTAAATATTCATTTTTGCAGATTGTGCTCAGTTTTCTGGGTAGGTTATTCTTGATTGTAATTCTCACTCCTTTGCCTCTGGAATATCATATTCCAGGTCCTTCTGATCTGTTAAGTGGAAGCTGCTAAATCTTGTGTGATACTGACTGTGGCTCCACAATATTTGAATTGTTTTTTTTTTTTTTTTTCCTGACTGCTTGCAATATTTTCTCCTTAATCTTAGAGCTCTGGAATTTGTCTATAGTATTCCTGGGAGTTTTCATTTTGGGACTTCTTTCAGTAATTGGTGGATTCTTTCCATTTCTATTGTAGCCTCTGGTTCTAGGATATCAGGGCAGTTTCACTCAACAATTACTTGAAAGATAATGTCTAGGCTCTTTTTTTATCGTGGTTTTCAGGTAGTCCAACAAGTCTTAATTTTTCTCTCAATCTATTCCCAGGTCAGTTTTTATCCCCAATAAGGTGTTTTTACTTTTTCTTCTATTTTTTTTCTTTGTTTTGACTTTGTTTTATTGTTACTTGTTGTCTTATGGAGTCATTAGCTCCCACTTGCCCAGTTGTAATTTTTAAAGAATTATTTTCTTTAGTGAGCTTTTGTACCTCCTTTTGCATTTGGCCTATTCTATTTTTTAAGGTTTTATTTTCTTCAGTATTTTTTGTGCCTCCTTTACCAAGCTGTTGACTCTTTTATTTCCCTAAATAACTCTAATTTCCTTGCATAACTCTAAACTCCTTTTCTTTCTATTACTCTAATTTCTTTTCCCATTTTTCCTCTTCCTATTACTTGATTTTTAAAACCCTTTTTGAGTTCTTCCATGGCCTGACACCAATTCTCATTTTTTTTCTCTTTGAGGCTTTAGATGTAGCAGTTTTGACTTTGTCATCTTCTCCTGAGTTTGTGTTCTGATCTTCCATATAATCATAATTACTTTATATAATCAGGATCTTTTTCTGCTATTTGCTTTATTGACTTTTAACTCTATGGTAATGTGGGACTCTGTTTTCAGAGTTGCAGGAGCACTGTGTCCATCCTAAGGTTTTTCGTGCTGCTGTTTCAGAGGTAATACTTGGGACCTGTGAGTTTTCAATTCTTCCAAGGGAGAGGTCTGTTTACTACTCTCCTGGCTTGTGCTCTGATCTTTGAACAACTACAAGCACTCTTTTCCACCCTGGAACTGTGACCAGGGAACCTGTTTCTCTGCTGCAAGCTACGGTGTGCTAGTGCACCTCCCCACCCTAGGACTGAGACCTAGATCTCAGGATGGGCAGTGCAACAGAGTCCTACCCTCAGCAACAGCAAAGGGACCCCAGTAATTTTCTGACCAGTTGTCTAGCCCACTTACTGTCTGTGGGTCTGAGAGGTTCAGAAACTGTGGCTGATTCAGTCACCCAGTACCTACTGCTTCTTTGCTGGGGCACAGCCTGAGCTGAGCTGAATTCCACTCTCACACTGATGCATCAGATCTTTCCTTCCAACCTTCTAAATTGTCTTAGACTGGAAAATTATTTCACTCCTTTTTGTGGGTTCTGTCACTTCAGAATTTATTCCAAAGTATTATTTAAAGATGTTTGGAGGGGTTTGGGGGTGAGCTCAAGTAAGTCCCTGCCTTTTCTCCTCCGTCCTGGCTCTGCCTCCAAGGGTATGATTTTCTTCAGTATTATTTTTTGTGACTTCTTTACCAAACTATTGACTCTCTGTTCATAATTTTCTTCCATCACTCTCCTTTCTTTTCCCAATTTTTCCTCTCCATCTTTTATTTGATTTTTTAAAATCTTTTTTGAGCTCTTCCAGGAATTCTTTCTGGGACTTTAATTAATTCTCATTTTTCTTTGAGGCTTTACTTGTAGTTGTTTTGACTTCATTGTCTTCCCCTGGGTTTGGAGTCTTGACCTTCCCTGTCACCACAATAATTTTCAGGATCTTTTTTTTTTTTTGTCTGCTCATTTTTTCCATCCTATTTCTTGACTTTAAACTTTATGTTAAATTTGGAGTCTCCTCCTGAGGTAGAGGAGGCATTGGCCCAAGCTTCTGGCCTTTCTTACTACAGTTTAAAGCATTATCTCTGGATATCTAGAGGTTTTTGTTGCTTCTGAGGTGATATGATCTAAGGAGAGGTGTGGTCACTGCTCTCCTGACCAGTGCTTTAGTCTTTACCCATGGAAGGATCTTGTTTCCCTGTAGCCACCAGAGATAACACTCCTCCTGATCCTGGGACTGTGACCAGGTCCCTCACTCTCCTGAATCACAATTGCTAATGCTCCCCTTTGTCTTAGAATTGAGATCAGGGAACCTAATCTCTCATGAGCAACCATAAGCATTTTTCTCCACCCAGGACCCTTGTTTCCCTGTGGGTACAAGTACTATCACTCTTTTAGGCTTGCAAATGCAATAAGGAATAGGAAATGAGCAATACAACAAGGTCCTAAACATCATGCTAGCTATGGGTCCCCTGCAATCTCATTCTAATCAGTTGTCTGATTTCCCTACATTCTGCGGGCTGAGAGCTCCTGAAGCTTCTGCTGCCACCAATGCAGTCACCTCCAGGGCCCCACTACTTTCCCTAGAGCATGGCCAGAGCTGCATAGTTTGTGCTGCATTCCAGGCCCCACCCCCATCCCAGAGAGGCAGACCTTTTCTGATGACCTTCTAAGTTGTCTTGAGCTGGAAAATTATTTCACCTGAACATTTGGTGAGTCTGCCACTCCAGATGCATCCATGTGATGCATTATTTTAGAGTATGAAAGGAAATTTGGGAGATTTTAGCTTAGTACTTTTCTATTCTATCATCCTCGCTCCACCCTTCTCTATAGTATTTTCTAAAAGCAAAATAGTAATCTGAATTCTGGGGCAGGAAGTCATTTTTTTTTTCAGATCCCAGCCTTCCTCAATGGGGTTCATGTATCCTAAGAGAATTACAAATTTTGAATTTACATTTCAGGTGCTACATTTGATATTGAATTTAAGGTTAGGATACATCTGATGCATAAAAATGATTTAGAACTCTGTCATGTTGGATTTGAAAAATGAGGGGGAAAATGGAAAAAAATTCAACTTTTAAAAAATGATACTTCAAGACTTTTAGATTATAAATGCTGCTAAGCCAAGGACAAGTTTTCTATCCCCAGAGGGGGACAGAAGCAAAAAAATAAAAATAAAATAAATAAATATTATATTGGTCACTGAATAGATGGTAATTTACATTGACTTGGCTTGTCTTCACATTCCTCTATTAGCTTATCTCCCACAAGTTCTCCATCATTGACTATTCCCAGTTTTTGTCCTCTTAGCTAGTTTGTTAAGTAGGAAATAGAACCTCACCTTTGCTTTGCTTTGCATTTCTCTTTGTTCTAGTGAATTGAAGCAATGGTGTTAACTATTCATTAGATTGTCAGCTCTTTTAGAAGCTTTTGCCTTTCTTTGTATGCTAAACACTTAGCACAGTGCCTGGCACATGCTAGGTGCTTAATAAATATTTATTAAGTAATTGATAATTGACTAAATGACTGACAGAAATGCTTTTGAGAACTGTTTTTCACATCCTTTGACACTTCCATTGGCAATAGGCTATGGTCTTTTTAAATTTTAATTTCAGTTTCTTATATATCTTGGCATTTGATACAAGGGTTTTCCACCCCCCACTCCCCACCCCCACCCCCATCATCTACTTCCTTTCTTAACCTAGTTGCATGAATTCTTTTCATGGCAAAGTTTTTTTTTTTTTTTAATTTCAGACAATGAAAAATTTTGCTTTTATCATTTCTGATTACCTCTATCCCTTCTTTGGTTAAGAATTCTATCCCTGGGGACAGTTAGGTGGCATAGTGAAGAGAGCACCAACCCTGGAGTCAGGAGGACCTGAGTTCAAATCCAGAATCAGACACTTGACACATGTACTAGCTGTGTGACCTTGGGCAGGTCACTTAACCCCAATTGCACTTCCAAAAAAAAAAAAGAATTCTATCCCTAGATAAGGCAGAGAATGGTATCCAAACTGGCTCTCTTTCATCAAAAAATTTCATATCCTTTGGTATTTGTATCCCATTTCAATTTATAGGTGATTGTGCTATAAGCTGTAAGTCAGCTATTTGCATATACCTAATTTGTTCCAAACTAGGCTCTAGTTTTCCCAGGAATTCCTGTTAAATAAAGAGGTCTTCCACAAGGAATATTATTAAGTTTATTTCTTTTCTGTTCCATTATTCTCCTCTTCTACTATTAACTAGACATACATAGTTTTGATGATTACTTATTTGTGGTATAACTTGAGGTCTAGAAGTGACAATTCTCTGTTAGCCCCACTTTTTTTCTTTATGCTCTTTGAAATTATAGATCATTTATCCCTCCAAGTGAATTTTGTTATTATTTTATCTAGCTAAACAAAGTATACCCTATTAGAATTCCATTAAATATGTAAATTAATTTAAATATTTTTTCCATTTTTATAATTTTGCTGAAGCTATTAATTGTTACAATTAGCTTTTTTGATGATTCTGTAGAATTATACATCATGTCATCAGCAAATGAGAATGGTTTTATCTAAAATAAGGCTGCTATCTACCCTAGAGAAATGTTTGTGAGAATGAAGTAAAATCACAAATGTGACAATACTAAGTGCAAGATATTTTACCATTACTTTTAATTAAGATAGATTAATTATTCACTGGAAACTTACTACCGGTTAGTTATGTACACAATCAAACACAAATTTATCAACCTTTTCTTATCAGTTCTTTTACTTGAAAGAGAAGGTACTGTAGCATTATGAGAATTATATGAAAAAATTAATTTTTCACATGCCATCTCTGTTATTCAACACCTAATGAATAGATATTTTCATGTCATCCTAAAAGAAAATTCTATGATAAATTGTACTAATCTAAATAGGTATCTATTGGGTTTGGCTGGTCATGGAAGAAGAATCAAGAATAGCCAGGGAATAACCTGAACATTTCTTGTTATCCACAGTTTAGGGAGAAACTGAGGCATGCCTCAGGTATAATGGGTAGACCTTATGAGAAAACATCAAAGGGATGATCAAGTATGATACAGGATAGGTAGCAATTTATGTTGTTAAGGGAGGAGAAGATCACACCTTTATTTGAGTATTTGAGATATATACTATAGTAGGCATGTCAAACTCATATAAAAACCTTACGTAAGGCATGTGGCCCATGTTGAATTGCTTGACTTCTTAGGGAGGGTGGGTGGGAAGGGAAGAAGGGAGAGAATTTGGAACTCAAAGTTTTAAAAAATAGATGTTCAAAAAACAAAAACAAAAAAAGTTTTTGCTTGCAACTAGAAACTAAGATACACAGGCAATGGGGCATAGAAATTTATCCTGCCCTTCAAGAAAGGAAGGGAAAAGGGGATGGGAGGGGAGTGGGGTGACAGAAGGAAGGGCTGACTGGGGAACAGGGCAACCAGATTATATGCCATCTTGGAGTGGGGGGAGGGTAGAAATGGGGAGAAAATTTGTAATTCAAACTCCTGTGAAAATCAATGCTGAAAACTAAATATATTAAATAAAAATAAACAAACAAAAAAAAAACTTATGTAAGGATGCCTGTGAGTAGCATGTTGACTTAGAAAACCACACATTAACATGATCTATGTTCTATTTTATTTTATTAATTTTGTTAAGTGTTTCCTAGTTACATTTTAAATTCATCCAGGCATCACTCAACCAGCCTGTTTGACACTTCTGTTCCAGATCATGAAAAGTAATTTGTTAAATAGATGATGGAGGACCAGCCCTGGTGTCAGGAAGACTTGGGACCAAGCCCTATCTGTCATGTATGCAGGCTATGTGACATGAAAGCAAGCCCCTTAATGTCTCATACATCTAGGTTACTCTTCACAGTTATATGTTATTTAGGAGATGCTACTCTACTCAATGGAGCTTTTACATCAGGAGTTTCCACACTACAGAACTCTTAGACCTAGAAAAATACATATATACATCTATACATTTGTTGTTGTTTAGTTGCTTTTCAGTCATGTCCTACTATTCACAACCCCATTTAGGGTTTTCTTGGCAGAGATTCTGGAGTGGTATGCCATTTCATTTACTATCTCATTTTATAGATGAAGAAACTGAGGCAAATAAGGTTAGGTGATTTGTCCAGGGTTACACAGCTAGTAAGTGTCTGAGGTCGGATTTGAACTCCTGGCCTAGTACTCGATCTACTGCCCCATTTAACTGCCCCACAAATATACATATACATACATATACATATATATATGAATTGTATATATATACATATATATATATATGTATATATATACAATTCAAATATGTGTATATGTATGTACATATATAATATTTATATAAAACATAAACTACACATAGATAAAATTTTGTTATATAATTATAGCATATATTTATCTAGGTACATGCAAATATATATGCATATATGAATATCATCTTATATACTAGAATAATTATATTTTAGGGTAATAGATATTTGCTCAAAGACCCAAATATACTTCCATCTACTGTATGAATAAAATAGGCATAGCTTTTCCATCTACTGATGAAATGATCTGATACATATATGTACACCTGATATGTTTGAAGGGAGGCTGTTGTGAATCCCAATCAAAGAAGACTCATAGATACCCCTAGTTATGAATAATCCTTCCTACTCTATTCCTTCCTGCATTCAAAACTATACCTTATGTAAGTATAATGGAATATTCCAACCAGGGAAGGGATATTTATCTAGAATAAAGCATTGATTCAGTTGATTAGAGTTTGTCAGTGTTATTCATGTAGAATTTTACGGTCTTGACCCTCAGGAAGTTCTCTAGACACTACATTCTGGCCCTTTTGTACCCAGATGAAGAAGGAATGACACAAATGGCCTCAGCCTTCGTCACCTGGGTCAATCAAATCTGATATATAGCTTCAATACATTTTAAGGAATAAATGAGCCTCACTTTAAGGGGTTAGGGGGTTGAGTTTAAGATATTACTCCTATCACAAATCATACACATACATACATATATATATATATGTATACACACACACACACACACACACACACACACACATATATATATATATAGTATTTTCTAGGACATTGCTTCTACCACAAAAAAGTATATTAAAACTTTTTCTTGACATTAGCAATTGCCAAATAGGTATGTTTGAAAACCATTTCCTGAATGTTTAGTTGAAGTCCATTTAAAGTGTTTGAGCCTAAGGAACAGAAAGATTCCAGTTTTAGTGTTAATTATGGGAACTTGATAAATGGAACAGAAAGTTATAGATTTGAAAATGGAAAGGAACATGGAAATCAACTAGCCAGATCCCTTCGTTTTATAAGGGAGACGACTGAGACTGAGAGAGGTTTAGTGATTTGTTAAAGGCTACGGAAATAGTAAGTGACAGAGCACAGATCTGAACCCAAGTGCTTGGCCTCCAGATCCAATGTTCTTTCCACCAAACCACATGGCTTCCCCAAATAATTAATGTATATTTGAAAAGCAAAAACCAGAACATCTGTTAGTGGGACCCAGAAAATGATTAGAGGTGGAGGGAGGGAGGAAAGGAGAGGGAGAGAGAGAGAGAGAGAGACAGACAGACAGACTCTATATACAGGTATGGTCACTTCTGGGGCACCTAGATGGCACAATGGATAGAGTGCAAGGCCTACAGTCAGAAAGATTCACCTTCCTGAGTTCAAGTCTGACCTCAGTAACTTACTAGCTGTGTGACTCTGAGCAAGTCTATTTGCCTCAGTTTCCTTATCTGCATCATGAGCTGGAGAAGCACATGCAAACTGTACCAGTACCCTTGCCTAGAGAGACAGAGACAGACACAGACACAGAAAACACATAGCGACAGGGAGAGAGAGACATAGAGACAGAGACAGACAGACAGAAAGACAGAGACAGAAAGAAACAGAGACAGAGAGAGAAAGAATCAGAGACAGAGAGAGGAAGAGACAGAAACAGACACAGACACAGAAGACACATAGCGACAGGGAGAGAGAGACAGAGAGACAGAGACAGACAGACAGAAAGACAGAGACAGAAAGAAACAGAGACAGAGAGAGGAAGAGACAGAAACAGACACAGATACAGAGAGACAGAGACAGAAAAAGACAGAGAGAGGGAGAGACAATGACAGAGGGAGAGACAGGCACAGAGAGAAAGAGACCTACTTCATTGTAGATGCTTTGAAAGATCTATAATTTCCTTGGTGTGATTATTCCTTCCTCTGATCCAGATTGGGAGTCTTGTAGGCCATAAAAAAAAATCCTAAATGATTCTTATCGATGTTTTTCCAAGTTCTTTCGTAGAAAGCCTGCTTAAGGCAATAAAATGCTTTCTCTCATTCTTTTTATGTACTTGGGCATATTAGTGCATTACTTATCCTACCGCTTCTCATTTTTCCTACATAGCTTGGGCTCAAAGACTGTCTGTTATCTACTACTTCTGTGACTTTAGGCAGATGATTTAATTCCTCTGGGCCTCAGGTCCTCACTTGAGAAATGAAGGGATTTGACTAGATGGTCTCCATGGTCCCTTCTAGCTCTGAACCTATAATACTGTGACCTGCTCACCTCTTTTCTGGTCATTCATAGTCCTCAATATTATAGCACTTCTTACCTGAAAATCCTTGTTATTTGCCATAATTTCCTTATGCCTGCCATGAATCCTGCCTTTGATCTTTGGGTTTGGATTTTAGTTCATGATTACTAGCCATATAGCATTAACCAGAGAATATTAGCACAAACACATACATGCACAAGCTTTTGTAATGGTGAACAATCTAAAATACATTTGATATGTGTTCATGTCTGTATGACATATAAATTATGTATATACATGATGTAAATATATATGATGCCACCTAGAAATTATTTCAGTTGTTATTTAGTCATTTTTCAGTCATGTCCAACTCTTTGTGACCGCATTTGGGGTTTTCTTGGCAAGGGTACTGGTGCAGTTTGCATTTGCTTCTCCAGCTCATTTTACAGATGAGGAAACTGAGGCAAACAGGGTTAAATGACTTGCTCAAAGTCGCATAGCTACTAAGTATTGAGGTCAGATTTGAACTCAGGAAGGTGAATTTTTCTGACTCTAGGCCCGGCTCTCTATCCATTGTGCCATCTAGCTGCCCCAGAATAGACCGTACCATATAATGACCACATAATAATTGAGAGCCCCAAAAAACAACTCTTTAAAATAATATTTGTTTCATTGACAATAATTATTAGAATTAACAATAGCTGGATCCACATTTGCTTATTATTATGTGGTTGTTAATGCTAATGATATATGGGGAAGGGAAAGCAAGCTATTTTCAAAAACAATGTTCCCTAGAGAAATAAGACCCAGAATGTGGTTTTAATGATTGGAAAGTGAGACTATGTTTGTTAGAATGAAACAAGCGCTGTGTGTGGTTTAAAGAAGTTTTTCAAATGATAGGTTTCTTTCAAGCCTCAGCAGAATGTCATAGACACATTTTTCATTCCAAGTTTCTATACTTAAGCATTATTATCCCCAGAGAATTTGGCATGTCTTTATTTTTATCATATTTTTATTTTTCATTAAGTTACTAAAACTAAAATACCACACAAATCATCAAAGACGCATGGTGGTCTACCTGCATAAAGATCACCAGGGACTGTGATTCAATCACTTCCCTTGGTAACTTGTTCTAGTGTGGTCTTATCCTTCGAATCAAGTTCATCTTGATATACAGCTTCCTGAAATGGAAGTTTATTTTCTCTCGTGTGGTTGGTCATCTGTGAAGGCAGAACATTTGGTGCAAATTCTTCTCTCTAATCTCTCTTAGGATTTACTGTGGAACCAAGGGCACTGGCAACATATGAACCATAACAAAATCCTCAGGTTTCCATCTGCCTGAAGCAGATTTGTAGCATCTCTGTCCATAAGCCTTTCCGGCTCAAATGCATCTCCTCTGGATTATCTCTTAGGCATTGTTTTAAAAATATGTTTTGTTGATACCTTTAAAAGAATCTCCATTTCCAGATAAACACCATCACCATCCCCATGTCCCCATGATCATTTTCTGTATGAAAAAATAAATAAATAAAACCTGATAGGCAAAACCAGCATATACACATGAAACTACTCTGAGAGTATATACATTTCAGAGCCATGTTGTCCAGTTTCTCTATTTAAAAGAGAGATGTATTTTTTCCAGCACTTTTTGCCTTATTTTCCTGTTTCCAAACTTAAACTCCCTATTAGACCTTTTTCAGTTGGTGTTGTTTTCCACTCACTCAGTCACGTCCAACTGTTCACGACCACTGGGATTATAGCACACCAGGCTCTTCTATCCTCCGCCATCTCTCGAAGGTCATGTTTGTTATATCCATGATACGATACTGTCTACCCATCCCATCCTCTGTCGTCCCATTTTTCTTTTGCCTTCAGTATTTCCCAACATCGGAGTCTTTTCCAGTAAGTCCCATCTTCTCATTGTGTGGCCAAAATTATTTAAGCTTCAGTATTTAACCTTCCAGTGAATAGCCTCAATTAATTTCTTTAAGTATTGACTGATTTGATCTCCTTGCTGTTCAAGGCACTCTCAAAAGTCTTCGCTAGCACCACATTTTGATAGCTCTGATTCTGCAGTGCTCAGCTTTCCTTAATAGTGCAAATCTTGCAGCCATACATTGCTACTGTAAAGACCATAACTTGGACTATACAGTGCTTTGTTGGCAATTTGATATCTCTCCTTCCCTCCTCCCACTTACCTCATTCTCTGGGTCCCACTAACAGATGTTCTGTTTTTGTCTTCTTTCCCACATATTTTGTTGTTTTTATTATTGTTCAGTCATTTTATTAGTTGTGTCTGACTCTTCATGGCCCCATTTAAGATATTCTTGGCAAAGATACTGGAGTGGTTTGCCATTTCCTTCTCCAGCTCATTACAGATGAGGAACTGAGACAAACAGGGTTAAATTATTTGCCCAGGGTCACACAGCTGGTAAGTTCGTGAGACTGGATTTGAACTCATGAAGATAAGTTTTCCTGACTCCGGACTCAGCATTCTATCCATTACACCACCTAGTTGCTGCTGATGACCACAAATGTGGACCTTCTACCATTTCCTATTGGCAAATGTATCACCCTTAAATCCATTCATGGGAATGAAAGCTACACAGGGGACCCCTGCTTGGACTTCAGCTCTACCTCCAGTCCTTACCTTCTGATGAGTCATCATTCAGGTGCCTCCTCTTCCTCAGAGAAGGAACTTGCCTCAACCACATCCTTTTGTGGTTTTGCTTTGAAAGAGACCTGTGATTTAATTCCTGTAGGGAATACCCCTTAGGGCAACTTTTTTGCTGAGATCCCTATCATTATGTTTACAATAATGAACATATTTTAGTAGGCAGTGATGTAGTAGTTGATATACAAGGGTTGTTTATTCACAGAAACTACCTCTTTATAGACAACTTAAAAGCTAGCTAAAGGGATAAGGGAAGACTCATATCCAGATCATTTTTTGATAACCTAGAAATAGACTTATTTTGGCTTTCTCAGTTGAGTCTTTCATTACCTGGAGGAATATTTCTGTACTCTCCTCCGCCCCAGTGCTGATTAAGCCTGAGAAGTCAAAGCAAGCCACAGTAAAGATTTCAAACTGTGGTTTCTGAGAATGTGAGAAGTGATGAAAGTACTAATTATAGTGATAGAAGCAACAGGATTTATCAAATGATTGGATTCAGGGTGGGGGCTACAAAGGAAAAGGAGATGTTAAAGATACGGCCAGCATTTAGAACCTCAGTAATGGTGATGGTTTAGAAACTGGTTCGTGAGGATGGCTAGAAAGGTGATCAGGCTCTATTATTCTTGTGCTTCAAATTAATATCAGGTGTTTTGGTTTTTTTTAAATGGTTACCTTTTGAGTTAAGTAAATAGTAACCCCAAGGCATGAAAAATACTCTCACACAAGAGTTAAAATATAAAATCAAATTTCTTAAAGGATTTCATGAAGTGCTTGTCCTTGATCTCATAGTAGTAGTAACATAGCTATGACGAGGTTTTGGGGTGCTTCAACCCAGACAATGCCACAGCAGAGTTGCCTGGAATGAATTCACACACTCAAGAAAAAAAGTTTATTGTAAAACTTTAGCCAAAGCAGGCAAGGATCCTTATGGCAACCCTGGGAGAGACAGAATAGTGTTGGGATTTATATGGAAAGGGGGCATGGGAAAGGAATGCCATGGATACTAATTAGGTAATGTAAGGGTCCGGGTGTCTTTGGGAGCTATGGATAGGAAAGTGTAGGGACCATACCAGACTTTGAGGGAGTTGGCATGGACCTTGGCAATCTAGGGGGAAGGAAGAGTCCTTGAGTCAGGCAGTAACAAAAATCCTTGGGCCAGGCACCCCTCTGTCCTGATAAGAGAAGGTGTTATGCAACAAGAGAAAATTTTCTCACAGGACAGGGGTTTCCTAAGAAATCAGTAGGCTTCCAGAGACATGATCTTAGGATTGGGGCCTGAGCACCCCATTAGCTAGTGATGGGCCTCAGAAAGCTGGGACATTGCTCTCAAAATGCATGGTTTCTGGCTTCCAGAAAATGCTGACCACACTCACTAATGTCAACTCTGAGACTTGGTATGTAGATCCTGAAACATATAGTAGGGGTAAGAAAAAAAGGAGTCAGAGAGATTAACTAACTCTCTGAGGATCAAGCAGCTAGTAAGGAATTGAGGCAGGATTTGAAGTCAAGTCTTCCTGGGCAACTAGGTGGCACAGTACCTGAGCTCAAGTTCATCCTCAGACATTTAGTAGCTGTGTGACCCTGGGCAAGTCACTTAACTGCATTTGCCTCAGTTTTCTCATTTTATAAAATGAGCTGGAGAAGAAAATGGAAAACCACTCTAGCATATTTGCCAAGAAAATCCTAATGGGATCTCAAAGAGTCAGACATGACTGAAACCCCTGAACGACAACAACTTTCTGACTCCAAGTCACTGTTTCACCTTCTTCAATTATTGCTTTTAACTCGCAGGGTTCATTTTTGTGCTTAATGTATAGAATATCCTGCATCCATGAAAGTCATGGGCAAAAATAAGATGTTTGTTTGTTTGTTTTTCCTTAAGAGGAAAAGGTCAAACTAACAAAGGTTCTATGGGCAAAGAGTGTGAGCCTCATCTGTAGAAAGGCCCACATGTTACAAGGGCTTGTTCCTGAGTGGCCTAAAGAGAGGCAGAATCCATATCCCTCTCTTCTTCTCCTCTCACTCTTCTCCAAGGGAATCTTTCATTCCTGCCAGGAAGGGAACGAGGAGATTGGAACCAAAGGCAACCTTTCTGCTCTCCTCAGATACAGGAGAGTATCAGGCTGGAAGTATACCTGTCTTCTCTCTTAAATATTATCCATGCAGTGGATCAGATTGGTTTCCATCTAAATTCTGATCACTTTTTCATTTCTGGAGGGAAGGTGAACACCAAGCTGTCTATTCAAACTCCGTATTCAAGTCTCTATTGATGCTTCTCCTACCAAATACCAATTCCACAATGAATACAAATACCACATAGCAAAAAAAATGTATCCAAATCATAGCAAAATAGAGACTGGAGAGAATATATACCAAATAATCGGAGTGAGGAAGCTTTCCCATTGGGAGTGAGATAACTCAGCTCAACCAAGAGGAGGGGGGAAGAGACAGAAAGATGGAGAGAGAGAGAGAGAGAGAGAGAGAGAGAGAGAGAGAGAGAGAGAGAGAGAGAGGATAGACAGACATAGATGAGATGGGGGGGGGAATATGCTAGAGCTCACCCAAGGGGAAACTCCCCCAGATCGCTAGAGTGGCAAGCTCTAGATAGGATCATGATGGAGACTTGCCTCATGTCTTCCCATTAGCAGCCTGTAGTAAGATTGGACTACCAGCTTCTTTCTCAAAGTTAAAAGCCAGGAGCTCCTAAAGAGGCTTGACACTCAAAGAAGACTTGATCAGTCCCACAAGGACTGGCCTTGAAGTGTCCTGAAGCAGATGGGACTGACTACACTGGAGCTCTCTTGGCTCTCTCCAGCTCAGTCCCACCCCTAATACAGATTAAGGCATTCACCTCCACCATTAAAAAGAAAAACCCATGCCAATCGGCTCTGGGACAGTAGCCACAGAGCTAAAGCAGGTTTTATGAGGGAGGTGATGAATCTAATATTAGACATGTTGAATTCAAGTTTTAAAATATGATAGTAGGATTTCCAAATGTCGATGAAAAGCCAATCTGAAAGTGAAAGGAGATGTAAGAGCTAGAGCTATAGACTCAAAGTTCCCCCCACATAGAGGTTTCTAGTTGAAGCCACGGGGGTAAATGAGCTCAGCAGAGGAGTGCATAAAGAGAAGAGGATGAAAAAAAAATAGGTTCGACGTTGATTGAGGAATACCTGAACAAGTTATGGTATATAAATATAATGGAATAATATTGTGCTGTAAAAATGATAAATGAGACCATTTCAAAGAAGACCAGGAAGAAATATAGACTGATGCAGAATGAAATGGACAGAAATGGAACAATATATACCATGATAACAGCATTGTAAAAATGATGAGTTTTGAAAGATTCAAGAATTATGATCAATACATTGATTAACCATGATTTCAGAGAAACCATGATAACGTATGTTACCATTTTAGTTGAAAAAATACAGAGTAAGTGGGCAGAATAAAACTTGCATTATTGGACATGAATAATACTGGAATTTGATTTTTTTGATTGTGCATATTTGTTATAAGAGATTTTCTTTTTTTACAGGGGGTTGGGGGAATGTGGACAGGTGAAAAACAAATGCTTAGTCACTGAAAAATGTATAATTTAATTACAAATTTTAAAAAGGTCAAAAATCTCATTTAAAAACCTCTCCTCTTGGTCATGAGATGAGAAATGGAGATGGAGAGGTGAAAAGAGAACTAGGAGATAGTTATGTTTAAGCTATAAGAGAGACAGTTAGGCAGCAAAGTGGATAGATTGCAAAACTTGGAGTCAGGAAGACTTGAGTTCAAATTCATCCTTAGATCCTGAGCACATCATTCCACTTCTATCTATCTTGGTTTTGTTACCTATAAAATGAGGATAATAATAGCACCTATCTGCCAAGGCGATTGTGAGGATAAAGTGAGATAATATTTGTAAAGCACTTTGCAAACCATAATATAAATGCTAGCTATTTGTGATTACTATGTCTAAGAAACTCATGAGTAGAGAGGGCGCTCAATAGTATCAAAGGCAGCAGTCAGCAAGTTAGATGAAAACTGAAATATGATTTGTCAATAGTGTGATGTGGATTTTCAGTCTTCGTTGGGCACAACACGAATGGGCCAGCACAGAAAGCCAGATACAAGGCAGTTTATCCACTCCAGAGTGTGACACACCCCATAAGTACTTGATGAACATGTGTGTCTCACAATCCCACAGATGACATACATGTATATATATATATGCATATATATGAGTGTGTGTATACATATATGCATATATTATTTGTATAGGTGCATGCATATGCATGTACACATAACATACACATATACGTACACATCTATACACATACATTGTATATACATATACACACATATATACAATACATAAATGTGCCCATATATGCACATGCATGTATATATTTGCACTGTGTCTCTATTGTATATACATCTGTCTATGTGTATACATATGGATAAACACATATACACATGTATACATATACATGTACACATACATATATATATACACACACAGTCATACACACATGTGTGTGTATAGAGAAAGTCAGTCTCTTCCAGAGATACATGACCCAGAATTTGAGTATGAACAGGACATCAGGTACATCATGTAGAGGGGCTTACAAAGCATTTTTGGATAAGATCTGGTATGGCACATAGACATGAAAAAATACATTTTTACAAAAAGAAAAGGATGCTTAACCTGTTACAAAGACCTACAGCACAAAATGAAGTCAGTTGTATTCTCCTCAAAATCTACCTTCAACATCAGGTCATCAGGGATATCCTTATCCTTGAGAACAGATAGTGAAATTATATCTCTCCTCTTCTCAACAGAGAGACAACAGGTCCAGAGTGTTGCATACACTGATAAAGAAGATGATTACACAGGTAGTTATAGTTTGCAGAAATTATTGCTACAAAATGAAAAGCATCAATAAAGCATTTTTACAAGGTCATTAGTGACTTGAGAGAGTAGTTTCATAAGAATGGTGTATGCAGAAGCCAGATTTTAGTGTTTTGGGGAGTCAATCAACAATGGGGAAAGAGAGATAGTAGACATTTACCTATATTTATAAACTTATTTTCCATCCCTTTCATAATTTTTAATTGGCTTCACTATTTTCAATTTCATCACAATTTTTAAAGGTTCTGTAGCCTAAAATGGGGATACTTTAGTAAGATTTCCCCATTTATAACATTGTTATGGTTCACTGTTGTCCATAGATCTTTTTTTTCTTTAATTCTTGTACCTTTTAAATTTAGTTTTAAGTTCACTTCCTACATGCTATATACTTGCTTTCTTTAGATGAACCATTCTGCTAATTTTTATAGATCACTGTAAATAATATTTGTATGTTTTTAAGTGCTAGAAACTATGGCATGCTTAGTGTTGCCTAAAAATTTAACAAACTAGAACAAAGGCAGAAATTGATAAAGAATTCACACATCTTTTGAGTATGATTCTCTTCTATTATCATTAATGGCTAGCTTAGAAATATGGTATCAAATATTATTTAATGGAAGTAAAGTTATTCTTACTCAACAGACTTCATAACTACAAAGAAAAAGGTTCACCAAAAAGTATTCCTTTCATTACTAGTATTACCTTCAATGGCTTTCCTGACTATAAGTTAGTACAAAAATACTTCTTATCAGCAGCTTAATGTTTTTAGGCTTTCATACAAATTGTACACCATCCACTTTCTCATAAAAGACAGTTGCTATGTACAACATTTCTTAAACAACCGAGATAAAACTTGATATAGGGAGAGATATTTCTGAAAATATGCCTTTAATAATATGTTTAGTAGGCTGCTGGAAAATTTGAAGCCTGTTTATCGCTTTTTGCTTTTCCTCAATTTAGAACCCAATTTAATTTTCTCTCCTCTGAAAGTGGTCACTATTACAAAGGCTATTTCCTGGGTATTTCTGAAATGCTAAATCATGAGTATATTGTCAAAAAAAGAAAGGAAGAAAGACTAAAAGGAAGGAGGAAAGTAAGACGTTACAGTGTTCAGAAAGAAACTCAAGATATAATTAGATCCAAAGTCTGCAAGACACCAAGTATCCAAGCTCCTGTTTTTAAATGTCCCAACTTTGATATCGTCCCGATTCTTTTGCCTGATTATTAGTGCCTCTTGACTGAATGACTAAGCGGATGCTCTGAATAGAAAAGATTGGGGGAAGTAATGGGGTTGTCCCTCTGCACAGTGACTTCAGTGGTTCTAAGCCGCTCACAAACATTGATGCCAGCCTGGTCCAGATGATGCTTCAGGGCTTCAAATCACAGACTAACACAACCTCAAAAGAATAACAATTTCAGATCACTAAAACGGCAATGGTTGTTGCAATCGGCATCTTGCATACTAAGAAGACTTTGTCATGGAAGTGAAATGAAAGATACCTTCAAATAAGGAGAATTTAGAGAATTATAAACTAATGAAGTATCAAGGAAGCAAAATAAAGGAAACAATATAAGCTGTGGCTGAAGTAATATAAAGGAACAAGAAAACAACAACAAAAGAAAATGGAATGCTATCTAATTATGATGCCAAGCTTGATCAGGAACATGCCTGCTTTCTTGGTTTGTTTTGCTGATTTTTTTTTAAAAGACAGGTTTAGTGAAGGACATTTATAAGTGGAAAAGGAAGTGGGCCATTCACACATCAAGAATGAGTCACAACAGATTCTAACTTTGAGAAACTGCTGCTAAGCCAATAGGTTCTAAAGTATCATATTACATCCTATTCTGTATTTGGACATGCAGTTTGGGCTGGGTTCAGCCATCCTGGGGAGCCTAGCCTCTAATAAAAGTAGTCTAGGCTCCTTGTCCTCATATTCTGACTGGTAAGTCTCCCATTCAGGTTGCCCAGAAAAATTTTCCTTATTGGCAAGCCCAAACAGGGAGAGAAGGAAAAGATATTCAATGTACAATATGAATCAGGAATGGGACAAGAAGTTTATTCCTGCATAGAAAAGAAATGGTAAATAGAGATCACTCACAAACACATTTTTGACAAAATCCAATCAAAAATACTTAAAACAGGATTCAGAAAGAACTTAAAACTACTTTATCAGTTGCTTGAGGCTGCTCCTCAAAACCATCAGAATATACAGCAGTTTCAGGGCTAGTAATTAAACATTTTGCATTTCATCCTTAGCACTCGCTGACCAAACAACTATCGCTATCTGCCTTCTCGTAAAATGGCCAGTTTGGGGCCAATCCTTTTGTTTGATGGTTATCCTCTCTAAGAGCCTTGGAATAGTTAATCAGAACTCCTTCCTTAACACTAGCTTGCTCCTGCCACTGCAGGAGTTAACTGCCATTCTCACTGGACCCTTACCAAAGAGGGTAAGGTTGGGGAAGAATCAGAGCCACTGTGACCCTACCCAATGCTCAGGAAGCACCTTGAAACACTCTTAATGCTCTTCACCCATGATGGAAAGAAGGAGAGAATGCAAACTTCTCAATGATTAGTCACATGTGACTGGAAGAAGGCTTCCCAAATCGTCTACTTATTTGCTGGGCTTTTGAAAGACCATGGTCTATGAGATGACCCTCATTACAGAATGGATTTTTAAAGTGATGCATTAATAACTACAAGATATCAAAACAAATGGAGCAGAGCCTCTGGTCCTATGGCAGGGGTGTACTATAGCCATCTCATACTAGCTCCCAGATAGTCAGTTGTTAAATTTGCAGTGTGAGGAGCCACACCTTGGAAATTAGCAAATGCTACAAATTAGGGCTCAATCTATACTAGATTTAATAATACGTTGAGGAAATGTTAATAATATTTATTAAATTTTAAAAGTATGTCATAGGTACAGCCCTCCCACCTACCCCCAAACTGGTTATTAAACATTTACCAACATGTCCTGTATGAAGGTCTTGGGGAAAAAAAAAAAAAACATGGATGAGAAATCATAGAAGAATTATTACTTACACTAGTGGCGAGAGTGCTGCAATGATGTGCACATTGAAATGTATCTTGCTTTCTGTAGCAGCATGATACCTTATGCAAAGAACTAATGATGCTTCATTATTGGGTGATCACTCACTAGTAAATTTGATTTTTTAATCATCCTTTCTGTATTGTTAAACTAAAGCAGGAACATACATACAACCTCCAGAATATTTTTCATTTCAATGTGTGTGATGAATGTATATTTATTGAAAAGAAAGCTATATAAGAGGTACTTGAATAAACTTGTGGGTTTAAATTTTTTCATCTAGTTTCTATCACGGACATAGAAAAACACATCAAGAACTCCACCTTGAAGCAGATAAGAATGCACATGCAGAAATATATACATATGTACACGAGTGAGTGTGTGTGTGTGTGTGTGTGTGTGTGTGTGTGTGATTGTAGTAGGGAATAGATTGAAGCATGCCTCATGGAGTGCTCACCTTGCCCTGTTAATTTCTGGGGAGCCATATGTTATATGACAGGACTTGGGCTCTCCAAGATGATGAGGCAATAGCTGTATTTGCTTCTTGGATCCATGATGGTGGTAAGGAATATTTTCATCAAGTGTCTTGTAAAAAGTAGTGACTCCACCTAGGACACACTTCAAACATCTCTTTGAGCCTCTCTCTAGAGTGGCAGGGTAGGATGGGGTGGAGGTGGGGCTGGTGCCCTTCCCCTACCCTGGAAGAATAGCAGCTGGGAACACAAGGAAGATATAGTATGGACCCCTGCTAGACAAGTTTTAGATTGGATTTCCACCCCCTGGCAATCTCTGAGATTTTCAATTTCTTTTCTGAGTATAGGAGATTGTGTATCAACCCTGAGATAGATATTTCCATCCTTGGAGACACCACTCTGAATTCAAGAGCTTGGGAACACATGGACCTTAGTCAATGGGACCTTCACTTTGAGAGGAGATCCTAGAAAATGTTTCAGTGCTTTTTGGAGAGAACTATTGACCAGACTATTAGTCCATTCTCTTGCTTGGCTTGCCAAAAATCATGGACCTAAAGAAATCTATTTGGATACTACACAGCTGAGGTGAAAAATAAGATGCCCATTCAGCAGTCCTGCAAATTCTTTTATGTTTTGATTATTTAAATATTAACCTCCTGGACTAGTAGAGCATTAAGTTATTTCTTATAGTTTATCTGTTAGTATCATATTAAATATTCATTTTTTTTGTTTTGGTGAAAGATATAAATGGTTTTCTGTACTTGGTTTATATTTGTACATTGAGCAACTTTCTCTGCAGCTTAGGTATAAAGAATCTAACTCTTCCTTCTAGAGAACCAGACTCTGCTAAGACGAAACCTGGTACTTGTGAATGGGTACAGAACAGATGGAGGCCTCTTAAATGTAAAAGGAAAGAGAACAAGTGTTTAGCCCCCTCCCCCATTTCCAAAGGGAAGGTGTGTTCTCTCTCCCTCCCTCCTTCTCTCTCTCTCTCCCTCTCTCTCTCTCTCTCTCTCTCTCTCTCTCTCTCTCTCTCTCTCTCTCTCTCTCTCTCTCTCTCTCTCTCTCTCTCTTCCCCATTAGACTACATACAATCCAATGACTCTGTTCTTCTTGATGTTCCTTGAAAATGATACTCTATATCCTGTATCTTTTTGCTAGATATCCCCTTTTTCCAGAATGATTTCCTTCTTTGTCTCTGCCTTATGGCTTTCCCAGTTTCCTTTAGTTCAAATATTTCTTATAACCCCCATCCTCCTTCTAGTGCCTTTCCTCTGAGATTACCTCCAATTGACTACATACATACCCACTCTCATACACATATATACACATGCAATGTGCAACTAACATATATATTACATATACACACATTTCCACATTGCAACTTTCCTCATTGCAGTTTCAATATATTATATCCTAGGTTCGCATAAGAAAGAAAATAGGAATTTTTAAGAGTTTTGTGACAATCTCAAATGACACGAGAAAGCAAGCAGACAACACAGATTCTAAGACCAAATACTTAACTCAAAGTTTATGATAAGGTATTGTAAACACCCCAATAAAAGAAAAAGAAAAAAAATCAGACTTCTCTAGTATGAAGGGAAGGCCAAAAAATCTTAAGCAGATTTTTTTTGGATTGCAGGGGTGCTATGCCCCTAACCCCAGTGATGTGGAAGGGATAACTGTACTCCACACACCCCACACACACACCCCTATATATCTATATTCATAATGTAAATAGCCGTTGCTTATCATCTGTCTCATTAGAATGTAAGCTCCTTGATTGTAGCATAATATAATTGCTTTTCTTTGTATTTCTCTATGCTTAACACATAGCCTGGCATATAGTCATTTAATAAATGTTTGTTAACTTGCCTTAAAGATAGTAAGTAAAGAAGCCATAGTATCTATTCATTGCACATTATCTATCAAACTAGTTTTATTTTATATAGAATATTTTTTCAGTATCTTGTCTTTAAGGCATATGTTACTTTTGCTGAGGAGGAAGGTTTCTGAAATGACAAAGTGAACACACTTTCTAGGATTAACCAAGATTTTAACACCCAGTCACTAGGCAGGCAGGCAGGCTGGCCTCAATGCAATCTCATCATTTAATTGTCTTTAAGCAGATTATTAGCCAGGTGGCAGACATATTCAGCAAGGGAAAGGAGAAAAAATCATTTAAATCCAAAATTATTTGTCCTAAAAGAAAAAGAAATAAGGCATAGAGTGGGATTGTGATGTAAATTCTATCAGATTGTAAATGTAAGACTAGAGAATGGACACGCCATCTTGGCAGTTCAAGTTTCTCTAATATTGATGTGAATTTCTTTGGACACATTGAATCCCTTGCCAGCAGCACAAAAAAGATTATTGAGTGAACAGTGCCCTCTGTGTGTGCAGACTCTTAAAGGTGTCAGGCCGTGCCTTGCTGCATACAGAGCTCTGGGCCAGAAAAAAATTCAAATAAATTCGTTTGTGTTTGCTAAGAGGTTCCAAAGGGAAAAAATAAATCTGCCAATAGAGGACATACAGTAATTAGTCCCTCTAATGGAAAAGTAGGGTCTGATTAAGAATGTGTCTCTAATGCACTCTAGAGTTAGCTATAACCAAATTACTGAAAATGTTTGAAAAACCTTCCTATTATTACTTGACTTGCTTTGTCTCATTTGTCAAAGGGCTTCGACAACCTCTCTTGCTGAGCAAATGTCACTTTCTCAGCCCTGCTTTCTGTGTGGGTCTGAATACGTTGGCCATTTGTGACCAATCACCTAGCAGGCACAATTAAGGAAGTGCATTAATTCTTCAAGAGGTAATAGATGCTCTTAAAGAACTATCCCTAAGAGGTTTCATGGCATATTTCTATATTTTAAAGTCAGCCAGATTCACTATTTAATAACCTGAACAGCTTGAGTAATTTAAAATCACTGAAAATCAAATAAAACTTGTCTGTGCTAATTCTGCCCTACCCAATATACTTTGCCTCCAGTCCTACCATCATCTATACTATATTGTCTTCATATGTTTAAGTGGGTCAGGGAGGGGCTGTGTGCAGACTAGTGGAAAAAAATATTATTACAATCTGCATATTCAGACTACATTTATTTTCTTAAAACAAACGTGGATTAGATGAAAGTGGCCGCAAATATAACACCCTGAACAATTAGTATGCAACACCTGCTTAATTTCTGAAGTTCGAGTTTTCCCCACTAAAAAAAAAAATTGCAAGAATGTAGACTTCAAGCTAGAATGGATTTCAGAGATTATGTAGCATAACTCTCTCCCCACTCCCTGCCTCCCATTTTACAAATAAGGAAACTAAGGCTGAAAATTTTGAAGTGACTTGCCCTAGATCACAAAGGTAGCCAAAAAATAAAAAATAAAAACACAACAGATCTCTTTGAACTTAGAGCTTTTCCCTTCAAATCCAGGGTTCTTTTCACTGTAGCACTGGTATTAGGAACAATCTGTCCATTCAGGCAGATGATAGGATTAGATACACATGACATCTGTTCACAAGTGAATGAGCTTTTTTTTTTCACCTCATGTTGCCAAACAACTGTTTTTAACTCATTTCCACCTAAATGACTGATTGTATTTGCATAGATGAAGAATTATTGATATCCTTCAATGGATGAATGAATGGATAGGTGGATGGATGAATGAATGGATATATTAAAGTCATTTTTAAGCATCTGCATTGTCCCACATACTTTGCTGGGTCCTGAAGCTATGAATTAATAGTAGGACAGACCCTAAGCTCAAGAAGCTTCTTTCATTCATTGGGAGAGACAACACCTAAGATTGTAAATGGTAAAATGTGTAAAATATAACATTCTATTTAATTTGTTTTATGAAGATTTTATATTTGATAACACTTAATGTAATTAACTTAGCATTACCTGTGACATGTGGTAAAGTTATGTGTGACTTAGCTAAGAGGAACAGATGTGGGAAGGCCAGGTAGATTCACTAGATCAGAGGTTTTAGGAAACTAGTCTTCTTATCACTGGCAGAATATGGTTTAGGGGTGGTCCAAAGGCTATTCTGTGAGTTCAAAAACCCTATGTCTGGACCAGGAAATTACCAAAATTCCTACAATAGAAAAAGGGAACAACAGAATGTCAAATAACATTACTTTCCTTTCTGGACTCTGTATTCCAGTCATATTGGTTTAACCTGCTGTTCTCTTTACAGCTTTCCACCTCCCATGCTGTTGCCCTTGAACATACAATCCTGTGTTTCTGGAATACATTCCTTCCTCACCTAGACATTGTAGAAATCTTTAAGTATTTGCTTATCTCAACTCCCAGGCCACCTTCCTTTGGAAGTTTATTCTGATCCCTTCAGTTTCTAGTACCTTCCCCACAGAGCACTTCTTGCACTGGGAATAGCAATCAAATCCACACTACCCTTACTAGAATGGATGTGTCAATCAATTTCCTTGTGGCTTTAGTTGCCATCCCCTTTATCTTTCCAATCCTTATCTGGACACTACTTAATCCTTTATATGTGTTTAAAAAAAACAGGTACATGGTACAGTGGTTAGAGCACTGGACCTGGAATCAGAAAGACATGAGTTCGAGGGGGAGAGGCAAGATGGTGGCTGGAAAGCAGGGATGTGTGTGAGCCCCCCCCCCCCACTAGGTCCTTCCAAAAATCTATAAAAATGGCTCTGAACAAATTGTAGAGGTTCAGAACCCATGTAATAGCAGAGGGAAGCAGGGCTCCAGCCCCGAACAGCCTAGATGGTCACTGGGTAAGGTCTATTCCACAGAGCTAGGAGCAGAGGGGAGCAGAGCCCAGTGCGGGCTGTGCCAGGACCAACCAGACTGGGAGCCAGGTGGAACAGGCCCTAGCGCTCTGAATCAGTGAGATGTGGCAGTTACCAGACTTCTCAACCCACAAATACCAAAGACAACAGAGAAAGTTAGTGGGAAAAGCTGCTGAGAGTCAAAGGAGTTCCTGGTTTGGCCACCACCATGGGGACAGCGGAGGTGGTGCACCTCTGAGGACAGAACTATAGCTGCAGTTGCTTCCATCCCTAGGCCCACCTGGTAGGAGGAATTAAGTGGAGGATCAGAGCAGGAGTGCAGAGCCTGCTTAGGATCTGAGTCATGGTCAGGTTTGGTGGTTCTTGGGGGAGGAGAAGCGCTGGTGCGGCAGTGCTTGCTGTATAGGAATAGCTCTGAAAACAACAGCACAACCCCTCAAGCTTGGGACAAAGTACTCTCTACTCTACAAGCAGTCATACCATGATGAAAAACTCAAGGGACAAGTAAGTTGGCTGGGAGCATGGCCAGGCAGTGAAAACAGACTCAGATTCAGACTCAGACTTTGGAATCTTTATTTGGTGACAAGGAAGACCAAAACATACAGCCAGAAGAAGTCAACAAAGTCAAAGAGCCTACATCAAAAGTCTCCAAGAAAAACATGAACTGGCCTCAGGCCATGGAAGAGCTCAAAAAGGATTTGGAAAAGCAAGTTAGAGAAGTAGAGGAAAAATTGGGAATTCAATGAGAGCGATGTGAGAAAATCATGAAAAACAAGTCAATGATTTACTAAAGGAGACCCCCAAAAATACTGAAGAAAATGACACCTTAAAAAACAGACTAACTCAAATGGCAAAAGAGCTCCAAAAAGCTAATAAGGAGAAGAATGCCTTGAAAGGCAGAATTAGCCAAATGGAAAAGGAAGTCCAAAAGACCACTGAAGAAAATACTACCTTCAAAATTAGGCTGGAGCAAGTGGAAGCTAGTGACTGTATGAGAAATCAAGATATTATAAAAGAGAACCAAAGGAATGAAAAAGTGGAAGACAATGTGAAATATCTCATTGGGAAAATCCACTGACCTGGAAAATGGATCCAGGAGAGATCATTTAAAAATGACTGGATTATCTGAAAGTCATGATCAAAAAAAGAGCCTAGATATCATCTTTCAAGAAATTATCAAGGAGAACTGCCCTGATATTCTAGAGCCAGAGGGTAAAATAGAAATTGAAAGAATCCACCAATCGCCTCCTGAAAAAGATCCCAAAAAGAAAACTCCTAGGAATATTGTCACCAAATTCCAGAGCTCCCAGATCAAGGAGAAAATACTATGAGCAGCTAGAAAGAAACAATTTGAGTATTGTGGAAATACAATCATAATAATACAAGATCTAGCAGCTTCTATGTTAAGGGATCGAAGGGCTTGGAATATGATATTGTGGAGGTCAAAGGAGCTAGGATTAAAACCAAGAATCATCTACCCAGCAAAAGTCAGTATCATGCTCCAAGGTAAAATATATATTTTCAATAAAATAGAGGACTTTCAAGCTTTCTCAGTGAAAAGACCAGAACTGAATTGAAAATTTGACTTTCAAACACAAGAATCAAGAGAAGCATGAAAAGGTAATCAAGAAAGAGAAATCATAAGGGACTTACTAAAGATGAACTGTTCTGTTTATATTCCTACATGGAAAGATGATGTATATAATTCATGAGACATCAGTATTGGGGTAGCTGAAGGAAATATATATATATATATATATATATATATATATATATACACACACATATATATGTGTGTATATGTATATATATATACATGTGTGTGTATGTGTGTGTGTGTGTGTGTGTGTGGAGAGAGAGAGAGAGAGAGAGAGAGAGAGAGAGAGAGAGAGAGAGAGAGGGCACAGGGTGAGTTGAATATGAAGGAATGTTATCTACAAAAATTCAAATTAAGGGATGAGAGAGGAATGTATTGAGAGAGGAGAAAGGGAGAGATAAAATGGGGTAAATTATCTCACATAAAAGTGACAAGAAAAAGCGGTTCTGTTGGGAGGGATGAGGGGAGAGGTGAGGGGGAATGAATGAATCTTTCTCTCATTGGATTTGACCTGAGGAGGGAATAACATGCACACTCAATTGGGTATCTTACCCCACAAGAAAGATGGAGGAAGGGGATAAAAAAGGGGGGATGATAGAAGGGAGGGCAGATAGGTGGAGGAGGTAATCAAAAGCAAACACTTTTGAAAAGGGACAGGGTCAAGGGAGAAAATTGGATAAAGGGGGATAGAATAGGAAGTAGCAAAATATAGTTAGTCTTTCACAACATGAGTATTGTGGAAGGGTTTTGCATAATTATACACATGTGGCCTATGTTGAATTGCTTGCCTTCTTAGGGAGGGTGGGTGGGGAGGGAAGAGGGGAGAGAATTTGGAACTCAAAATTTTAAAAGCAGATGTTCAAAAAAAAGTTTTTACATGCAACTAGGAAGTATACAGGCAATGGGGCATAAAAATCTGTCTTGCCCTTGAAGAAATTAAGGGAAAAGGGGATGAAGGGCAGTGGGGTGACAGAAAGGAGAGTTGACTGGGGAATGGGACAATCAGAATATATGCCATCTTGGAGTGGGGGGAGGGTAGAACTGGAGAGAAAATTTGCAGTTCAAACTCTTGTGAAAATTAATGCTGAAATCTAAAAATATTAGATAAATAAATAATGAAAAAAAATTTACTATTCCAATTAATAATAAAAAAGAAAGAGATGAGTTCACATCCAGCCTCAGATACTTCCTAGTTGTGATATTCTCATTCACCTTTGTTAACCTTGTTTTTCTCATCTGTAAATTGGAGATAACAATAGCACCTACCTCCCAGGGTTGTTGCAAGGATAAAATGAGATAATGTTTTAAAGCACACTGTAAACTTTAAAGTTTTATCTAAATGCTATTATTGTAATTGTTAATTATTATTTTACTATTAAAATTTAAGCTCCACAAGGGTGGAGACTGTTTTGTTTTTGGATTTATATTCCTAGTGACTAGCACAGTAACTGGAAAATAATAGTCACTTAATAAATGCTGATTGATTGAATGAACGAATGACAGTTTGTTTGCCTGACGAACATTTAGCACTAGAACCACATTTTTTTAATAACAGAAGATGAGTTAACTGTAATCTAACACTGTTTTGTTTTGGCATTTTGCAAGATGAAGGGGGTAAGAGAGTCTAATCTATAACTGCTTTAATACCATTAACAGTACAGGTATTTAGGTATGTTTCAGATCTGTTGGGTCATATTTTAATTGCATGAAGATCTTGCGCATAGAAAAGATTCATACACTATCATTGACTATATTTCTTACTTACAAAGCAGACTGTGAAGGCCTTTGAGGGCAGAGATCCTGACTACTACTTCTTTATCTGACATACCATTAAGCATGGATACTTAGCTCTCACCTGCTCAAAAAGTAATTCTTAGGCTAAATAATTTGTCATTTGAATTGAATGCTATTAATATAACTGGTACATTCTCTCTGAAAAGCAAAACTTCAACTCCCAATATACATAAGGGAAAATTGTATACTGGAAGTTGGAGTTCTGCTACCTAGAGAACTAACACCTGTTACAATTGCCACCAGTAGGCGGTGGTGCTGTGCAAGGTTGGCTTTATAGGTGAAGGACTACTGCCTCTTTACCATGCCTCCTGTCTTTTTGGAATATGAGCATTTTCTCTCTCTCTTCCCCAATTCCTCCATTTGCTGGCCCTAGGGATGTGATTTTTCTTTAGTTAACTCATGTACCCCACACCTTACCAGAGACAAACTGCTTCAAAAGGAAGGAAGATGAGTGAAGTGAATTGTTGGAGGCTGCCTACCTCTGAGAAAAACTTGGCCTACTTAGACCAACAGAAGTTTATTGATTGAGTGACTTAGAACTTAAAGCTGTTTGTTCTTGACTCAGTAGCTTAGTGAATGTTTCCAAGTTAAATGGTTAATATCATTTGCTATTGATAGGACTTAAAAGAGTTTCTTCAAAAATTATAAACAACTTGAAGAACAGAAAAATCTTGGTGTAAATGCCAAATAAAAAAGAACTTTCTAATAACTAGTGCCTCCTGATATGAAATGACCTATCTCATGGTCCCTGAGCTCATAGTCACTGGAAGAGTTCATTCACCGAGGATGGATATGCACTTATTAGAATAATATATAGAGAAAGAACGAATTTAAGAGTTCAATTTGTCATGGCTATGACTTAAAAGCAGATCCTATTCAGAGAATAGTCCATGTATTAGCTAAAGGAATAGATAGTGTGAAATCTATGGTCTCCTATAAGATTTTGTGAATGATATGTATACATATATTTCCATAAATTCACTTATATAAATCTATATATCTCTCTTTATCTCTCTATCAATCTATCCATCTTGGTGTCATAATTTAGCCTTAAGATAAGGAGTTTCATTCATGTAGAGAATTCATGGCATGTCAATCCCCTCCACAGAAACTGACTACCAATTCATCTGAAATTTATGGTATCAGAGAGTTGTCTCTGAAGTTACCTATGGGTACTGGGAGGTTAAATGACTTATACAGAGTCACACAGTCAATATGTGTTCAGGGCAGAACTTGAATTTCAGTTCGTCATGGCTCCAAGAATGGGTCTCTAGCCATGACAATCTACTGCCTCTGGGAAATAATGATAGATTTTATAAGGTGGTCAACAAACATTTGTCAGGTGCTACTATAACTACATATTAGACATTGTGGTAAGGGCCACAGAAGATACAGAAAAGATACAGTTTGCCCCAGGTTAATCCAGAAATAGATTTCCTAACTTTGGAAGAAACATGTTTTTACCCTTAGCTATTTTCAACAGCCTGACAGTATCCACTCTATGCGCTCTCAAAGCTAAATTGAATTCTTCAGTCTTTCTGACACTTCTTTGTGGTTGAATATATGTTATTAGAGTTACCAGAGCCTTGAATTAGGCTGTATAAACCTTTCACATGCTGTTTTGTCAAGGAAGTATTCGGAACCATATGTTTTGAGTGGCATTTGGTAGGATCTTTATAATCTTTATCTTTCTTCCTTTTTGTTTTATAATAACAAAGGAAAGACAAAGGTTGGAGAATGTAAGGGGATTTTATAGTGGAGGAGAATCCTTTCATCATTCAATATTATGTAGTTCCTTTGCACTTATACTTCTCCTTTAGTAATATTTCTACTTAAACAGATGTCTTGCCACAAGAAAGACTACAAGGTAATAAGTCTGAAGAAGTCTTCTAAAGAGTTTGGAATGAAGAATGTGCATGGTGCAGAATCTCAATTATACTTTTGTCACTTTGATCATATTTAAAGCCCATATGCTCTGGTTCAATATTTCAGCAGTTACAGCAATACAGTGGAAAAGAAGAATACTAAGTCACAGGAGTGTTGTCAGTCTGTCCAAAGCAAAAAGAATCCATTTTCCAGAAATATAAAAGTCAGTTTGGAAGAATTCAGTGTGTGTGATGTTGGTGGGTGAGTATGCAAGTGTTTTGAGGGGAACTTAATTGTTGAATCCAGTTAGATGCATTTTATAATTGCTTTTCTCATAAAATGCAATAATAACTGGATAGATAATTTCACTCATACATGGATCAACAAAAATATTTTCTAAGTACTTACTAGGCAGCAAGGTGGCACAGTGGTTAGAATACTATTGCCTTGGAGTCAAGAAGACACATGTTCTAATCCTGCCTCATATACCCACTTTGTTGTCGGATCCTAGGCAAGTTGAATAACTGTTATGTGCCTCATTTGCCCCAAGTGAAATAGGGATCCAGTAGCACCTGTCTTTCACGGTTGCTGTGAGGATCAAGTAAGACATAAAATGCACTTTGCAAACTTTGATATGATGCTGGAGGTAATAACAGGAGTAGTAGCTCCTATTGTCATGATCTTCATGGATGTTGTTGTTGGTGCTGCTGACACTGATGCTGACGATGTTATGGATCAGGAATTGTGGCAAGTGCTGGGGATAAAAAGAAAAGCAAAAACACCAAAGCAGCCTTTGGCCTTAAGGAGCTTACATTCAGTGGGTGAGACAAAATTTAGATAGGCAAACATGGAAAATAAATATAGAATAGAAAGTAATTTTAGAAAGGAGGGCTTAACAGCTTAACTGAATCTTGAAAGAAGCCAGGGATGTCAAGAGAAAGACAAGGAAGAGGAGCATTACAGGCATACTAGACAGCCAGTAAAAAGGCAAAGAAATGAGCTGGAGTGTCCTGGGGAGGAACACCAAGGAGGCCAGGTTAACTGTGCCTTAGAGCAGTGGTTTCAAACTCAGATAGAAATGGATTGGCTTAGTAAACCACAAATTCACATTATCTGTGTTCCATTGTATTTTAATTAAAAAGACAGTTACCAATTATATTTTAATGTAGTTTGGGCTGCACTTATAAGTTTGGAGCAGAGTCGATTTCTTTGTTTTAGAGAATGTGGAGGAGAGTACAATGTAAGAAGATTGGAAAGGTCTTAATTGCTTAAGCGAGGAATTTATATCTAATCTTGGAGGTAATATAGAGCCCCTGGAATTTATTGAGCAGCGGGGCAACATGGTCAAAACTAGGCTTTATTATCATCACTTTTGTAGCTCAATGGAGGATAGACTGGAGACTTGGTGTCATGAAGATAAAGCTTTTATTTGTCTGCAATTGATTATCCATTATTTCCAGCTTAGCTGCATTCACCTTTGTTATGGGAAATGTATCATTAATAAGGCATTCCGTGTGTGTGTGTGTGTGTGTGTGTGTGTGTGTGATCACTGAAGTATACTCCTGCTCCTTCACTGAATAAGTATGCGAAATGATGTCCCACCCTTCCTTTTGGTTAAATCTGCTAATACCATTACATCATGTTTACATAGAGTTTTAAAGTTTACTAAGTGTTTTTATCTCACTACCCATTTTGAAGGTAGGCAGCATACTCCATATTAGGAATCAGGGCTGTGGCTGTGATGTCATTGGTAATGGGAACTCCCAGATAAGGACACTATTTATGGAGATCAGTATATCTGCAACATAGAGTCTGAGTGGGTTGCTGTGGAGCTATAAGAAATTGAGGGACTCACCCAGGCAAACACAGCCAGCATGTATCAGAGAGGGTACTTGACTGCTGGTCTTTCTGGCTATGAGGTTAGCTCTCTATGCACTAATCTCTACTGTTTATCTTACATAATCTGCACTGTTTGTCTATCCATTTTGGGGGTAAGAGAATGCCTCAGAGACATTGTCACTTGCCCAAAGCCATACACGAATGGTGTACTTCCCTCTGTATCACCATCCATCTATTTGCATATTTTATCAGAAGAACTATTTCCAAGTATTGTTTTCATCCTCTAAGAATGAGTTTTATGTATATGATAAAGTAGAAACTTGTGAGTCCTAGAAAATAAATCTCAAATGCCAATAAAGAATCCAAGCAGAAATATAGAATCTTAAAGCCATAGTGTTGGTATAGTGATTTAAGTCAAAAGTCTTGAGTTTGAATTCTGACTGTTACTATTAGATAAGCCTAAATGAGGACTCTGGGCCTTAGTTTTATTTTTAAAAGGAAGAGATTGGATTAGATCATCTCTAAGGTCCCACTCAGCTCTAAATGTTAGGACCCTTTGTTCATTCTTTCCTGTTAAGTAATGTTCCTCCACCATTAAAGGTGAATAGGGATGTTTTCATATCAGTTGAGTCTTCACTTTTTGATCCATGAAAACACAGTTCATAAAAGCAGTTCCTATAATAAAAAGGCATAGTCATAATCTCTCTCTCTCTCTCTCTCTCTCTCTCTCTCTCTCTCTCTCTCTGTCTTTCCTATGTCTTTCTCTGTCTCTATTTCTCTTTCTCCCTCTCCTTGCTTCTCTTTTTCAAGTCTCCTTTTTCTCTATCTTATCTATCTATCTATGTCTATCTAGACTCCATGACCTTAAAAATGGAGTGTGATTCAACTTTATTAAAATGATGTCATTCAGTTATTTACATAAGCCTGAAAGAAGAGAGGTCAGATTATGTATTTTGTTATTAAGAAGAAAAATATTAAAAGTAATATCTGTTATTTTTGCATGAGTGCCATAACCTGACAGTAAAAAGGGCTCAGGAAAGTTCATTTCATTGAGAGATATACAGCATATAGCATTCTGTTACATATGGCCAAGCTAAATTAGCTCTTGATTAACCTTATTTCAAGAGAGTTTCGATGGAATTCATGATGCTTCCGGAAGGGATAATAATATTAACAACAATTATTATTACTATTTTTAGGGCTTTTAAAGTTTACAAAGCACTTCACAAATACTATGTCAACTTATCCTCACAGCAACCCTGTGATGGAGGTGCTATTACTATTCTCATATTACAGGTAAGGAGACCAAAGCAGACAATGGTTAGATGACTTGCCTAGGGTCTCATAGTTATTAAGTGCCTAAGGCTAGATTTGAACTTCTCTTCATTACTCCAGACTCTTCAGGTTCAGTGCTTTACTGAACAGCTAGCAGTATACATTTTTAAGGATAGATATCTAAATGCTTAATGTATCATTGTTTATTGGTAAGATGATTTGGTCAAGTGTCAGAATTTCACATATATTCAGGTTTGCTTTACTTACTGCTGATTGGTAAGGTGATTCAGTCCAGTGTCTGAACTTCATATATGTTTGGGTTTGCTTTACTTACTGAAGATATGACAAAGTCAATAAGGTCTTATTTGCGCACAACAACTTAAGCTTTTCAAATCCATCATTTCCTTCTGTCCTGTTAGCACACTGAAATGTAGTTCTCATCCCTGGCATTTTATAGATTATACCATACCACACTTCCCAGATGCTACTTAAATGCTATTAATTAGAGCTAACCTCTTAAAGAAGCTTTTCTTTTTTTCAAAGTGGCTTATATACATGATCTTATTTGATCCTCACAATAGCCCAATGAAGTAATAACTTTTATTATCCACACCTTCGCAGAGGAGAAATTGGAGGCACAGAGAATTGAAGAGATTTTTCCACTTACACAGCTAGTAAGTGTCAGAGGTGGGAGAGCAAACAGGTCCTCTTCATTCAAAACTCAGTCAGTTCACTCTATGAAGCTGGAAACAGAGTTATTCAAGCTATTCAAAATAAAGCCCTTTTCCAGCTCCATACCCAACTGAAAGAGGGTATTAGGCTATTCTCAGCCACATAGTAAGAGATCACATAATATCTTCTCTCATAATTGCTCCCTGGCCTCTTTCAGATGGGTGCTCCCATGTTATGTGATCTGGGCATGCACGAAACCCTGTTATACCTGTATGTACACTGTGCCCTTTGCTAAACTTTGTAGAGTTTTGGAGAAAACTGCTTTATTGAACGCATTTAAATATTTGGCTAGAGAAACAAGGAGAAAACAAACAAACATCTTTCTGTCAGGGCAAAATCAGTCAGCAAGCTTGCCTGACAATGCAACACACAGACACTTGGGAAACTGAGAGAAGAAAGAGTCCTTTAGAGGCCAGATGCTAGAATACATGGGATACTTCTGCCAGAATCCTACTTTACTGGTCAAGGAAGATTTAGGGGAAGAAAATTTCATTCCATTTAGAATATGTTGCTGAGTAGAGGAAGAGAAAATTTCTTGCAGAGTCAACATCTGTAGAAGGCAAGGGGCAGCCAATTTAGAAAAACTGACTACTTGGGCCATTGAGTAGAAGGCTATGATTTTTAATGGAACTAGTTTCAATTGCAATCCCTGGCATAAATAGGGACAAAAGTGATGAACAGAAAGGTGAAGAATTCAGGCCAGGAGGAGAGAATCTAATGTAATTCTCACCCTGATGGATTCCAGGGGCATTGTTTGGAGAGTGTTTAGAAAGCTTTTAGCCCCCTCAGAATTACCTTTGATTTAGTTATTGCCATACTGTCTCCCCAATTAGAACATGAACTTACTGTGAGGGCAGAGATTGTGGCTTTTTTTGCCTTTTTTGATATCTCCTGTCCTTATCACAATTTTTGGCACATACTAAGCGCTTAATAAATCCAAGTTGGCTGACTGTTTTGCATTCTGGTATCTCTTAGGAATATTTATAGGTGCTAGAGCACTGGATTTGGAATTAGAACGATTAAGGTTCAAATCCTTCCTCAGACATGTATTATTTATATGGCCCTGGGTGAATCACTTCACCTGTATAGGTGTTGGTTTCCCATCATTGTTAGAGGGTTAGAATCAATAACTACCAAGGTTTTCAACTATTAACCTATGACCCTATGATCTTTGGGTATGTAACTTATGAAGTTATATTTTGGTGTCAAAGAAGTTATAAAATTAGAAAGTTTAAAAACAAATGTCTCCTAACGTCCCTTAACTAAAGACTGGATTAAATATAAAATTTTAGCTATCAGAGAAGGAAGATCACTGCAGATATATGTTCTAGATATAGATCTAGATCTAGATATCCAAGGGAGGCTAGGTGGCACAGAGGATAGAGTACTGGGCATGCATTAGGAAGACCTTTCTTCCCAAGCTGAATTCTGATCTCAGCCATTTGCTTAGCTTTGTGACCCTGGCCAAGTCAATTGACCCCAAACTGTTTGCCCCAGTTCCTCATCTGTAAAATGAGCTGGAGAGGGAAGTGGCAAATCAGTCCAGTTTCTTTGCCAAGAAAATCCCAAATGGAGTCTCAAAGAGTCAGACCCAACTGAAAATGACTCAATAAGCACAATAAAATAATTCCTAAAATGCAGAGAGAATTCTGATGGAACTAGTTCACCAACTGGTCCATCACAAAAGCAAACTAAAAGTTTGCACATAGCAAAATTATCAAGCAATGAATGGGCAACTGATAATTACAATAAATATCTTGGAATAAGATTATGGAACTTGTGGAATTCGCTCATTAAAAACGTAATATGAGTATAGTTAACTAGTTGTGGTATAGAAAAGTAAGTATAGTTAACTAGTTGTGGTATAGAAAAGTAAGTATAGTTAACTAGTTGTGGTATAGAAAACATTTTTACAAGTATCATTTTCATGTATTCTCTCCTGAGGAAGGGCAGATAAATTGCTTATGTGTTTGAAATTATATTAACTCTTCCTAACGTTCACTGAACTGGAGCCATGCTTTGTTAAATGGCTCCATATATTTTTAAGTAAATATTTCTCCAAAAGATGAGAAGCTGATTAGCTCTTCATTAGTAGGTTCAAGTCTAATATACTTCCTCCAATAAAATCAGCAATAACCTTGAATAAGAGGATTTTTAACAGTTGAACTATTTGTGTAATAATTTAAAGTTATGGGTTGGAATGAATAATTTACTTGATATATGATATAACATTTATGTAACAGCTTTCCACGGAAGAATGTTTCAAGTTATATAGGAGAAAATGCCATCTATTTTTTAACAGTGTGTATGAAATAAAAGTAACTTATAGTTTGGAACTAAAATTGTGTTAGTCCCTGGTTCTCTGATAATAATAGTACTAATAAAAATAACTCTTGTTGTTGAGTCATTTCAGTAACATCTGACTCCCTGTGACTCCATTTGCAGTTTCATTTGCAAAGATACTGGAGCGGCTTGCCATTTCCTTCTCCAGTTCAATTTACGGATGAGGAAACTGAGACAAACAGGGTTAAGTGACAGGGTCCTACAGCTATTAAGTATCTAAGGACAGATTTGAACGCAGGTCCTCCTGACTCCAGGGCCAGTGTTCTATCCACTGTGCTACTTAACTGCCCCATTTAATAATAGTAATAGTAATGATACTAATGCTTTAAAGTTTTCAAAGCACTTTACAAATATGACCTCATTTTATGAGAACATTATTGACTCTGAGGTAGGTATTGCTATTATCCCCATTTTACAGGTGAAGAAACAAAGGCAGACAGAAGTTAACCTGCTGAGAGGCACACAGTAAATGTCTAAGGCTGGATTTTAACTCAGGTCTGCCTGACTCCAAGTGCAGTATTATTTCTACTGCTCCATCTGGCTGCCAAAAAAAAGGCCAGCAAGTAATCTGTGATGCTCATCTTGGTGCTCACTGAAGAAATACATAGTAGTAGAAATATAGGGAAGGCTGCTAAGCATAAATATAGCATCAAATGTTCAAAGATGAATCAATCATTGAACTGAATTTGTTTTCCTCAAAAGATACAAACAAAATAATTAAAACATGCATATTTGGCAGAAACCAGGCATTTTGACATATCGATCACAGTTTATAGTAGTGTTTACATTACAGTTAAATAAGTTTTATGCAATGGAAATTTTCCTTTCTTCCATGTACAATTAACATATCTGTGTTGTTCAGTCTTTTCGGTCTCGTCCAAATCTCTGTGACCCCATTTGGGGTTTTCTTGATAAAAATACTGGAGTGGTTTGCCATTTCCTTCTCCAGCTCATTTTACAGATGAAGAAACTGAGGCAAACAGGGTTAAGTGACTTGCCCAGGGTCACACAGCTAGTAAGTATCTGAGACAAGATTTGGACTCAGGAAGACGAGTCTTCCTGACTTCAGGTCTGGTAATCTATTGCTGTGCTACCTTTCTGTCCAACTTACATCTATGATGATGTTTTAATATTTGCTCCATAACAATTCTTTCACTCAAATCAAACAATTCTTGCTTTGTTTTAATGTTTCCTTTCATGAGAAATATTGGCTATGAGGCTTCTTTATTATTCTTTCATTCTTTTTTTCCCTTTCCTTTTTCCCCCCTCAGTATCACCAATTTTAGTGGAACAGTCTTAAGAGAGTAAGAGAAATGAACAAGTGCCTGCCATGGTGCACAGCCAGTTAGAATGCTGTTGTTAAGTAGAAAAAAATAATTTCTCTGTAATAGGGTCTTGTAATATTATATAAATATGCATTCAGGTAATATATTCCCCTATAGGGTTCAAAAAGAAGAAGCTTTTTTAAAGGTAATCTGAGAGTGTATTATTCTAGAGAAATTTAATCAGTGAGCTCATTATATTTGTATAGAATTTAGAAAGAAAATGAAAGGGTAACATGGTAGGTGCATATATTATTTACAGCAAATCCCAGATTAGCTTAAGGGAAAAAACTTGATAAACTCTCTATCCAGCCTGTGCCCCCAGGTAGCAACATTTGCTGGAGACAAACATAATTTTCTTAAAACTTTTTCAATTAATTTCTTTGTATTAAAGTACCTTCTGTAATTTTTATCCTGCAGTTAATGTATTTCCAACTATTTGATTCCTTGGGGGCTATAAATAAAGGGAAGAATGTTAAAGTTGGTGAGATAATCTAAACTATTCAGTTTGTAACTGAAAAAATCTTCAAGGAAATTCAGAATGCATTGTGTTAACCTTACAATAGTAATTCTATGGTAAGTCACAGGACATCTATATATCGATATTATCTAGCACAAGCCTCCATATCCTTTGAAGCATTTGGTTTTTTAAAATAACTGCCTGCATCTGATCTGAGATTTAATGGGATCTTTCATCTTATATTTAAAACACACATTTCAGCAGGAGAGATTGGTAAAGTGGAAAGAGTACTGGTTCTGGGCTGAGATGGCCTGGGTTCAGATTCCACATCTGAGACCTTGGGCAAGTCATTAAACCTCCCTGAGCTGTAGTTTCCTCTTATCTACAATAGAGTGATTAGACTAGATAATCCCTGAGACCCTTTTTCAATTTCAGTTCCATGCTCCCATAAACAAGACATCACTTCTGTGTTAAATGCACTTGGAAGAAATTAGCAAGTATTCTTGAAAACCAAAATAAGGCAAAAGGACAGAAAATGTCTTGGGTCATATTAGATAAAAATGCAATCGAATTAAACTTGAAGAGCATCAAACACTTACTACGCACAAATAATTATTCTAGGAGCTGGGTACACAAAGGAGAAGAACAAAACCTAAACAACACTTTCATTTAGGCAGCTTACATTTTATTAAGGGGCTTGAGTGGGGAACCTGTGGCCTCGAGGCCACATGTGGCTGTCTAGGTTCTCAAGGGCCACCCTTTGACTGAATCCAAACTTCACAGAACAGATCTCCTTAATAAAAGGATTTGTTCTTTAACATTCGGACTCAATCAAAAGGCTGCACCCAAGGACCTAGAACACCACGTGTGGCCTCTAGGCTTCAGGTTTCCCATCACTGGAAGACAAATGACAAATGACTGAATCAAAAAACATTTATTACATATCCATTAAGCCCTTTGTTAAGCACTGAAAATATAAGTAGGAAAAACTAGAGAGTCCTGGCTCTCAAAGAGCTCATAGAGTAGATGGGAGAAAGCATCACATAATAATAATAAAAAGAAAGGATGTAATGAGAGATAAGGACATGGATTGGTATTGGCAAGAAAAAAGGAGTGCCTGTCTCCTTTTTTTCTAATATTATAAAGAAAGAGGGGAGGGGAGGGAGAGAATAATCTTTTATATAGTACCTTCTGTGTGCTAGGCACTATGCTAAGCACTTTTTATGAATATTATCTCAATTACTTCTCACAACAACCCTGGAAAGTAGGTGCTGTCATTACTCTTAATTAAGAATTAAGGAAACTGAGGCATATAGGGATTAAATGACTTTCCTGTCATCACACAACTATTGGGTTTCTTAAGTAGGATTTAAACTCTGGTCTTCTTGACTCCAGGCCCAGCAATCTATCGACTGTACCACAAGGAAATTGGGGAAGATGTTGAGGGAATTTTATGTTTACATTTGGTTAGAATAGGATATTTATAAGAGATGCCATTTATTTTCTCAGTAAAGTTGAATGAAAGGGATAGAGAAGAGGGATGTCAATAGAAACAATCCATGCAGGCCCCATAGTGACTTTGAAAATCACAAATTAACATGTTGTTTGTTTTATTGTATTTTTATTTCTTTTGTTAAACATTTCCCAGATGCATTTTAATCTGGTTCTGACTTTACTAGGAACTGTTGGGGGCTGCATGTGGCCTTGCCCCTTGAGTTTGACAACTCTGGTGTATATGGCTTTAAGAGAGAAGAGAAGGTTTGAAAGAGGTCCTATGGGGAACTAATGATAGAAGAGGGAAAGAATTATTTTGCAGTTTTGAGACCCCAGTTTGAGAATAGATAAAAAAATGTATTTGACCTCGTCAGTAGAGTTGAGTAATTTCCTCCTACATCATTTAGTAACACATAGGAAGAAACAGAGAAGGCAGGTGGTAGGGGATATTGCAGAGATTTGATTGGATAAGGTAGGAGGGAGAAAAGGGCAAAGAGAGAAGGACAAAATAGAAGGTAGTATGAAATTGGACTGGATAAAAACAGGGTAAAGATTACAAGGTGAAGGAAGTGATAGACATGATCAGACTGGGAGCATAGGGAGGTGACAATAGATTGGGAGAAGGGGGTGAGAAGGATGATAGTATATACAGATCACAATGAGGAAGACAAATAGACTTAGGAAGAGAGAGCCTACAGAAGAGGTAGATGGTTAAGAATCTTTGCCCTAAGAGCATTTTAATGTTCTGTATCATGGAGGTCAAACAAATCTGGGTGATCACAAAACCAAGGGTCAGACTCTTCTGTGTCATTGATGTCAAGTGAAGATATAGGTCACATTCCTAAAAAAGTCAGGATTGTAGATGTGTACTCATGGAAACAAAAGTGAAACTAGAGCATAAAAACACACAATAAAGCACACAAATATGGCATAAAGTGGCAATATGATAGAGTTCGGGTAGAGCCCTTGATGTAGAAGAGCTTCAAATTCATGTTACATGAAAATCAGTTAAAGGAGAAAATTATCAGGTGGACATTAAGCAATAAGCTTTCTTCGGGTACCAGCAAAAACCCCATCTATAGAAAGCCTTTCCCAATCTCCCTTAATTCTAGTGTCTTCCCTCACTCAATGATCTCTAAGTTATACATGTATATATCTATGTATAAATACATATATAATGTGTGTGTGTATCTATATCTACCTATCATCTATCTACCATTTATCATCTATCTATCATCTATCTATCATCTATCTACCTACCTGTCTATCTAGCTATCATCTATCATCTATCTATCATCTATTATCTATCTATCTGTCTGTCTATCATTCAGCTATCTATCTATAGAAGAGGTTTTATACATAGTAATTTGCATGTTGTCTCCCCCATTAGACTATGAGCTCCTTAAGATCAGAGATTATGTTTCTTTGAATCCTCACTGGTTAGCATAGTCTCTGGCAGTTAATAGGCACTTGATATTTAATAACTGATTAACAAAGTTCGAATTTAATAGAATATCAGATTTTCAATCTTAGATGGACCTCAGTTACCATCAATTCCAACCTACACCTGAAAATTTTTAGAGAACAGCACAGTTGCATTGGGGGTAGGAGGGAGGAAATTTAACTAGCTATGTCCAAGTATTTAAAGTGCTAACACCTAGAGAGAAGGGGGGAATAATACTTGTTCTTTAGCACCAGAGGAAGAATGGAGTGAAAGGCTGGAAATTTCAAAGAGGTAAATTTAGACCTGACATAAGGAATAACATAAGACATAAGAAAGATATTCCTAAAATATAAAGCTATCTGAAAGGGGAATGGACAGCTTTGGGAGATAGTAGCTTCCCCTTCATTGAACATATTCAAACAAGCTTACTTAGATGACTACTTATCAGGTATGTTTAAGAGGTGATTGGTTTTTTATCCTGATTGGACCAGAAACAGAAATTCTGTGGTTCTGTGAAATCCATGATTTGCTACTTTGTATATTCTAATCAAGCTGCTTCCTCTCTTTGGCCTTGGTTTCCTCACATGTAAAATGAAGGGGCTGTAATCCAGCCTTTGATTTTATGATTCTGTGCCATTTTACTTAGACCTCATGATAATTAAGAACACCTTACTCAAATATTGGTCCCATTTCTAGATTATAAAATTTAAGAAGAATCTAGAGGATTGGGAGTGGATTGAAAGGGAAGTATTAAATGGTGGTATCATTGAATGGACCCACAAGTATATAACAGGCTCTTTCAAAATAGGGAGGGCACAGGGGAAATATTGAAGAGTAGGTTGTGATTTGTGTTAGTGGAGGGAATTAATACACCACTGAAATAGCAAACATTTGAAATATGTTAGAGTAAAGACCTATTTCAGGGTCTTAATAAATTTAAATGCCTTACTGAAAACCCTAACTTTTTCTACAGACTTTTTCTTCTAGTTTATAATGAATAATTAATTCATTGCTGTACAAATAAAAATACATTTAAGATAAGAATTTTCCCATCATAGATGTGTTCTGTAGCACTAGTGGCTTTACTAATTAAGCAATTAGTCTGTGGTCAAAGTAGATTCAAATTTGTGTGTGGATGAATGTAAAAATGCTCTGTGAAAGCAAATGGACCATTTTTCACATGCTGAAATGGAAGGATTCTAATTATTTGCATTTATTTTGATTGCCGTATTATATTTTAGTATTTGAATTGTCTTCTTATTACCATAAAATTTCCATTCCTAGGTAAGGGCACATTTTTTTTTAATGCAATTTATTTATTTAACATATTTGGTTTTCAGCATTGATTTTCACAACAGTTTGAATTACAAATTTTCTCCCCATTTCTGCCCTCCCCCCCCACTCCAAGATGGCATATATTCTGGTTGCCCTGTTCCCCAGTCAGCCCTCCCCTCTATCACCCCCCTCCCCTCTCATCCCCTTTTCCCTTCCTTTCTTGTAGGGCAAGATAAATTTCTACGCCCCATTGCCTGTGTATCTTATTTTTTAGTTGCATACAAAAAGTTTTTTTGTTTTTGAACATCTGATTTTAAAACTTTGAGTTCCAAATTCCCTTCCCTCTTCCCTTCCCACCCACCCTCCCTAAGAAGTTGAGCAATTCAACCTAGGCCACACATGTATTATTATGTATAACCCTTCCACAATATTCATGTTGTGAAAGGCTAACTACATTTTGCTCCTTCCCAACCCATCCCGCTTTATTGAATTTTCTTCCTTGACCCTGTCCCCTTTCCAAAGTGTTTGTTTTGATTACCTCCACCCCCATCTGCCCTCCACTCCATCATCCCCCTGCCTTTTATTTTTTTTTTTTATCTTCCTCCCTCTTCTTTCCTGTGGGGTAAGATACCCAACTGAGTATGTATGGTATTCCCCCTCAGGCCAAATCTGATGAGAGCAAGGTTCACTCATTCCCCCCTCACCTGCCCACTCCCCTCCTCTCCTAGAACTGCTTCCTCTTGCCACCTTTATGGGAGATAATCCACCCCATTCTATCTCTCCCTATCTCCCTCTCTCAGTAAGTTACTCTCTCATCCCTTGATTTCATTTTATTTCTTTTAGCTATCTTCCCTTCATCCTCAACTCACCCTGTGTCTGCTCTCTTTCTTTTACATATATATATATATATATATATATACACATACATACACATACATACATATACACATAGATACATGCATACATACACATTCACTTATATATATACATAAACATATATATGCATATATATATATGCATATTCCCTTCAACTACCCTAATACTGAGGTCTCATGAATCATACTCATCATCTTTCCATGTAGGAATGTAAACAAAACAGTTCAACTTTAGTAAGTCCCTTGCAATTTCCGTTTCTTGATTACCTTTTCATGTTTCTCTTCATTCTTGTGTTTGAAAGTCAAATTTTCTATTCAGTTCTGGTCTTTTCACTGAGAAAGCTTGAAAGTCCTCCAGTTTATTGAAAGTCCATATTTTGCCTTGGAACATGATACTCAGTTTTGCTGGGTAGGTGATTCTAGGTTTTAATCCTAGCTCCATTGACCTCCGGAATATCGCATTCCACGCCCTTCGATCTCTTAATGTAGAAGCTGCCAGGTCTTGGGTTATTCTGATTGGGTTTCCACAATATTCAAATTGTTTCTTTCTGGCTGCTTGCAGTATTTTCTCCTTGATCTGGGAGCTCTGGAATTTGGCAACAATATTCCTAGGAGATTTCTTTTTGGGATCTATTTGAGGAGGCGATCGATGGATTCTTTCAATTTCTATTTTGCCCTGTGGCTCTAGAATATCAGGGCAGTTCTCCTTGATAATTTCTTGAAAGATGGTATCTAGGCTCTTTTTTTGATCATGGCTTTCAGGTAGTCCAATAATTTTTAAATTATCTCTCCTGGATCTATTTTCCAGGTCAGTGGTTTTTCCAAGGAGATATTTCACATTGTCTTCCATTTTTTCATTCCTCTCGTTCTGTTTTATAATATCCTGATTTCTCATAAAGTCACTAGCTTCCACTTGCTCCAATCTAATTTTTAAAGTAGTATTTTCTTCAGTGGTCTTTTGGACCTCCTTTTCCATTTGGCTAATTCTGCCTTTCAAGGAATTCTTCTCCTCATTGGCTTTTTGGAGCTCTTTTGCCATTTGAGTTAGTCTATTTTGTAAGGTGTTGTTTTCTTCAGTGTATTTTTCAGTATTTTTTTGGGTCTCCTTTAGCAAGTCATTGACTTGTTTTTCATGGTTTTCTCGCATCCTTCTTATTTCTCTTCCCAATTTTTCCTCTACTTCTCTAACTTGCTTTTCCAAATCCTTTTTGAGTTCTTCTATGGTCTGGGGCCAGTTCATGTTTTTCTTGGAGGCTTTGGTTGTAGGCTCTATGACTTTGCTGTCTTCTTTAGACTGTATGTTTTGGTCTTCTTTGTCACCAAAGAAAGAATCCAAAGTCTGAGACTGAATCTGGGCGCGTTTTCGCGTCCTGGCCATATTCCCAACCAACTAACTTGACCCTTGAGCTTTTCAGTGGGGTATGACTGCTTGTAGATTACAGATTTCTATGTTCTACGTTTGGGGGGGAGGTGCCAGCTCTGTCAGAGCCGCACTCCTCCTTCCCCAAGGACCCCCAGTCGAGACTGGGCTCAGATCTTCGGCAGGCTGTGCACCCCTGCTGTGATCCGCCACTTAATTACCCCCACCAGGTGGGCCTGGAGCCGGAAGTAACAACAGCTGTAGCTGCCCCACCTCCGCTGCCCCCGGGGCTGGAAGCCGAACGGCGAACTCCTTCCACTCCCGCAGCTTTTCCCACTAACCTTCTCCGCAGTCTTTGGTGTTTGTGGGTCGAGGGGTCTGGTAACTGCTCACGTATTCAGGGCGCTAGGGCCCCCTCCGCCCGGCTTCCGGTCTGGATCGTCCACGCCGCTCAGGCTGGGCTCTGCTCCACTCCGTTCCCAGCTCCCAGCTCCCAGCTCCCAGCTCCGTGTGGAATAGAGCTCACCCAGAGACCATCCGGGCTGTCCTGGGCTGGAGCCCTGCTTCCCTCTGCTGTTCTGTGGGTTCTGCCATTCTAGAATTGGTTCAGAGCCATTTTTATAGGTTTTTGGAGGGACTCGGGTACGGAGCTCACTCTAGTCCGTGCTTACCAGCCGCCATCTTGGCTCCGCCCCCCCACATTTTTTTTAAGATTCAGAAAATATATTGTCCATCATTTGTAGAACTCTGTTGTTAATGCTGAGACAGCTACATAACAAATGGGGAATAATTGCTTTGATGTCAAGTCTAAACTTTCACTTTTGAAGTCATCGACATCCATCCCTTCCTTTTGCCTCCTAGCAGGGGACTTCACCTCATATTTTACTGATGTAAAAAAGGCCATTTGTCAGGAGTTTCTTCTCCTCCTCAAAGCTTTACCTCAAATCATCTCAAAATCATCCCTAATTCTTTTCTTTTTTTTCCAGTCTCAAAGCAATAGGTAACCCTTATGCCCTTGATCCCATTTCCTTCTGTAAGCTTAAACTCTAACTCTCCTCTCTCTCTCTGTCTCTCTCTCTCTCCCTCTCCTTCTCCTTCTCCCTTTCTCTCTCTCTCTTTTTCCCTCTCTCTCCCCCCATATATATATATCCACTGAAAAGCTTCACTGATGCCTATTGAGTATTGTTTGATCTCTCTTATCCTGAAAAAAATGTTACTTTTGTAGTCAAATTTACTATATTAATTATTATTAAAAATAATAAATTAGTGAATTATCTAGTTATCACATTATGTATTCAAATATGAATTAATGTTATTATTAATTATATTTATGTGTTTTATAGTACTTTCTCACCTCTCATTCTCAATCCATTGTAATATGATTTCTCTCTGTGCAACTCTGAAATCTCCCTAAGCCCCCAATGATCTTTTTATTGCTCAATTCAATGACCTCTTCTCAGTCTGCACCTTGATCCTGATTCCAGTTCTACATCTCCAGTTACTTGATGGGCACCTCTACCGGGATGATTTAATGGTGATCTCCAGCTTAACATGTTCCAAAATAATCTCATTATTTTCCATTATACTTTACCCTCCTCTTGACCCTTCTTCCAGCAAAGTGTCTCCCATTCATGCATCAAAATCTGTTGGGATTCCTTGAGGATTATGACAATGAAGGATGTTCATAGAATTGAAGAGAAAGATGGATTGAAATAATTTTACAAAGCTTGAGGGGACAGAACCCATGGGTGGCCTTTACATGGAGACAAATAAAGAACTTTCTAACATTATAGCTGCCACAACATGTCTAATTCATGATGTAAAGCAAAAGCTGACTGGCCATTTGTCTCTAGAGAGAATTCAAGCATCCTTTCAACAGCGTAATTATGGTTCCTCAAATATTCCTTTCAGTTCTAATATTTTTGAGGTTCTTATAAAAGGCAAATCTTTGTATCCTCCATAATTGTCTAGCAGAGTCTCCTTTACACAGTAGGGTAAAATTAAATGTTTGTTGAATGAGCAACTTAGTAAATGAATATTTATAAAACAAGACTATCTAATATAGTGACTCTCTAATACAGTGCTATGTACTCCTTTGGAATAAGCCAAATCTTTGTTCAATGAATTAACACTTATAAAAATAAAACTATTTGTTGATGGGTACAACTGTTTGAGAAGGTTGGACAGTAATGTAAGGCTTTTCAGAACCAGTAAGGTTATTAATTGCTGGGAGCCTAGTAGTTTGAAAAAAAAATTCCTGTTTAAGTGAAAACTAGCTCTGCTGCCAGAATGTCTCACAAATATCTCCTGGTGAGGCTGTTGTTTTCTTTATTCTGATGAAAATCTGGATAGTTTGAGTTTGCAGTAAGATGTGTTTCCTTTCCAAATTGACAATATAGCTGTTTCTGAAATGCCCTAAATAATTGTCCAAACTGAGGCAGGGTCTGTTTGACCCAATGAAGAAAGATACATATCTCTAAATCAGTAGGTTTTCATGTTATAGGTTGTCACATGAATAAGTCACTTTGTGGTTCACCAGTATAGTGCAGAATGACAAGAGTATCTAGCATAGCTTTACAGGCTTGTAAAGACAATTCCCATCATTTGAGTGTCTTTGAACAATTCATCTGCTACTTTTTAGAATGCCATTTGGTGCTTCTAAAACATTATTTTGCCACTTCATTATTTATGTCAGCCACTACTAGAAGGTAAGGATGAGAAGGAATGGGTAGGTTACCCAAACCTGTTAGTCGCTGGCTAAATGAGAACTGTCTCACCCACATTGGATGAAAGGACCCTTTGGAAACATTTTTGGCATTATTCTAATGATTGGATTACTCAACCTTGTTGTCAACCTATTACAGAAATAATGATTACATAATGAATACACCTAATAATGCTTTTATATGTTCTTTCTCTCTAGTCTTCAGCTTTTCCGTATCTATTATTTCCTTTCATGCTGACTGCAAACATGCCCAAGTCTCCTCTGTCCTTAAAACAAGAAAACCTTCCCATTATCATCTCGTATTCTCTTCTTTCTCAGCCAAACTCCTAGAAAAAATATGTCAACATTTTTTTTTTTGTCTCCAATTCCTCTTATCTGACTTGCTCTTCAATCCTTTCTAATCTGGTTTATGGCCTTGTCATTTAACAACACTTGTAAAAGTTAAGAGCAAACTCTTAAATGCCAAATCAGATTATCTTTTTCTAGGTCTCACCCATTCAGACCGATCTTTTGTGTTTGACACTGTTGACCACCATCTCTTGCTGGGTTCTCGAACCTCTCTGGGTTTTTGTGACTCTATTCTCTCTTGGCTCTCCTCCTTCCATGAGCAGTTCCTCTTCAATCTACTTTACTGGATGTGCAGTGTAGTGGATAGGGTACCAAACTTGGAGTCGGGATTGTCTGGGTTTAAAGCCCATCTCTGATACTTAATAGATATGTGAGCTTGGGCAAGTCACATTGAATGCTCTTTACCACTTTCCTCATTTACAAAATAAAAAGGTTGGATTTGAGGTTCCTAAGGCCCAGTCCAGATGTAAATCTATGATTCATGTCGCTTCTCCTAACTGTGGGTGCTTCCTAAAATCTATCCTAAGCCTTACTGCCTTTTTTCTCCATACTCAGTGTCCTCATCTGCTCTCATGGGTTTAATCTTTATGCAACAGACTCCGAGCTCTTATGCCCAGCCCTAGTCTCTTCCTTGAACTTCAGTCTCTTATCACCAACTGCTTATTGAAAATCACAAACTATTCAACATATCCAAAACAGAAATTATTATATTTTCCTTAAAACTCACCCCTCTTCCAAACATACCTATTTCTTTGGAAGACATCACCATTCTTTCAACAGCTCAGGTAAATAATTCCTCATTCCCAGGTTCCTTGCTCTTTACTTTCCCTTATTCAACACATCCAAATAGTTTCTAAATCTTGACCTTTCTAATTCTACAGTGTTGCTTGAATGTAACTTCTCTACTTACTCAGGCCCACCTTAGTTTTTGGCCCCATCACCTTTTGCCTAGATTATTGCAACAGTCTCTTACTTGGTCTTCCTGTCACCAAGTCTCCCCAGTCCACAAATCATCTTCCACGGAGCTGTCAAAGTGAATTCCCAAAAGTGTAGGTGTGACTATGTTGCTCCCCTACTGTAACAACAATGCTTCTTGCAGCTGGTGTGGAGACATAAGACCAACATCAGCATACAGAACACCAGCACACAGGAGGGCTGCTAGCACAGATTCTTTGATCTGCTTTTCTAAGGAAAGCAATTTTAAGGGGTTTACAATCTCACTTTAATTAAACAGACATATATCATTCACTTAGTTCAGGGGGAAAAGTCAGTACCCTGAACTTCATAGAAAACACAAAGAGAAATTATAAGCAGAAATTATATAAGAAGAACAAGTAACACAAATCAGCAGACAGGGTTTCTGTCTGTCCATAGCAATACATACATAGTTACCAGAGAGAGAAGCACCAGCATCTGGGTTTTCAAAGCCAGGGAGGCTCCCTAAGAGCTACCCAGAGTCTTGTCTGGCAAAATCACATAAACACTCTTCCAATGAGTGAGCCCCCAAAGCAAAATGCTAACTTCAGAGTCCATATACACTTCTTCAGGGTCAGAGGGCGTCACAACCGTGTGACTCAAACTCATGTGATTTAGGCTTTCTTGTGACTTAAGCAGGTCATCAAAGACTTGATTAATCAAAGACTCTTGATTGAAACAGAGGCTACACTCAATCAAAGGCACTTGATTGCCTTAGTGTTGAGAAGCATTCCAAAAGAAAAAATAGTGAAAAGTCCCACTTTGCTTGCCATTACTCCTACTCAATTCTAGGGACTCTGGTTAGTTTATATGATATTTAGTTTTGTATCCTTATCCTTAGCTATCTTTCCAGCTGTATTGTTCAGTGTGCCTGACTCTTAACTCTTTAGTTCGGCCAATCTGTCCTTGTGTCTGCCCCTCATGCATACCACTACATCATCTGTCTCTGTAAGTTTGCACTGGCAATCTTTCATGATTAGAACATGGTTTTCCTTTCCCTTCATAGAATCCCTCTCTCCCTTAATGATGCACATAATGCCCCACTCCCTGCCTCATCTGATCATCCCAACTTATCCTCTTGCCTTAAATTCCCTGAACTTGTTAACTATTATATCTATTTGTTTTTATATTAGGCAACTATATGATACAGTGAATCAAGAGCTTGATTTGGAGTCACAAAGACATGAATTTGAATCTAGACTTGTACACTTAATGTGTGTCCCTGGGCTCTGACTGCCTTCGTTTCCTCATCTGCAATGTGGGGACAACAAGAGCACCTATTTCCCAGAGTAGTTGTGAGGATAAAATGATCTAATGTTGGTAAAGTGCTTTGCAAATCTTGAAGTGCTATAAAATCCAAGCTATTTTTTCTCTTTATATTTATACTATGTGTATAAATATGTGTTTGCAGTTGTGGGTGGGATGTACAGCACACTTTTGCATTTGTTGTTCGGTTTTTTCAGTCATGTCTGGCTCTTTGTGACCTCATGTTGGGGTTTTCATGGCAAAGATACTGGAATGGTTTGCCATTTCCTTCTCCAGAAACTTTTGCATACATGTGTATACGTACAACATAAGCATTAATATAACAGGTATGCACGTGTTTATAGGTATGTATGTGTGTATGTGTGTGTGTGTATGTGAGTGTGTTAGGCACACACTGAAAGACATCATAGTGTAGTGGTAATAGAGCTTTTCTTGGAATTAAAAGACCCAGATTGAGTTCAAATCCCACTTCTCACATATATTATCTGTGTGACACTGGGTGAGTCATTTCTCTTCTCAGTGCGTTAGTCTAAGGCAGCTCCCTAAGATAGTGATTTATGGAGAAAGCATCAACCTGTGTGGCCAGAGGAAGTTTCTTCATATGAGAGTTTCTTGTATCAATGCAAGGACAGTTCCAATCTCTACCATTATACTTCTTTATGCACTTGTCTCTCCACTTGTTCATTTTCTTTGTATTTGTATTGCTAAGATCTAGGTCAGAGACTGATGCATAGTAGGCTTTTAATAAATGCATGTTGACTGATAAAACAGAATGCAGGCTGGCTTCACCTTGCATTAAATAAAGACATATACATTCATCTACTCAACTGTACACAGGTGGTTTGAGTTAACCATAGCTCCCGGTCTTATTAAGCACATATATTTGTTGAAGGCCTTCTCTAATGGATATTTACTATGTGCCACAGCATGAAACATCCTGATCTGCAGAAATTCTGTGGCATGTTTTTCAAAATAATATGGCCAATATTTTTTCCAGCTTCTAAAATGAGTCACTAGGAAAAAAGGAAAATCTAATGCATTAACTTATTTCTGTGTATAAATGAAAAACAAAGATAATATTTTGTCCTGTTTCACAGTTTTTCAGTCATAAGTAATACTCATGATATTTGCTCCTGGTCTAACCTCCTATTAAATTAGTCCACATATATCAGCATGGTATTTACTCTGAGGTTGCGTTAGAGACGAATGTGGAGGAATCAAGCAGAAATGTCTTTTCTTTCCCCCATTTCATTATGTAATATAGTAAATTTATGCTCTTAAACATACATCTTAGGTGTTGGCCTAAGCTTTTCTCTATAGCTTTTACTATCTTTTTACTTTTTTGTCTCCAGGAGTGGTGCCACTTGAGAACTTTAGGAACTAATTGGTGGATATCCTGTTTGAGTGTTCTCTTCAATTTTGCTTTAAGAAAAATAGCATTATAAACAGTATCTGGACTATTGCATTATTTTTTTAACCATAAAATTTGCTTAAAGAGATGCATTTTTCCACTAAAACTGGGACAAACATTAACAAATTAATACAATTTAAATATATTTTCTATAGTGCCTAAGTATTTGATGAAAATATTTCTCATGTTTGAGTTCCAAATTACAATTCCCAACTCTGGGAATATAACTAATGTCCATTTGCATTCATTGAGATATCAGTATTAAAAAATGATAAGTTCTCATGATTGCTTAATAGAGGTTGTAGGAAAAAAGACTACATTTACTAAACATCATCATGGGACAAATACTTAAATTTTAACCTATACCCAAGAAAGCCAAAAGCCAGCACTCATTTTGTCTGTTTCTTATGCAAGAAGTCATTTAAAACCAAGGAAGTTAAAATGCCTGAACCAGAAAGTCACAATGTAGGGAATTAATTTAAAGTATAAATGTTTATATCAGAAGGAAAAAGTGAATTTTTTACATTAATACATCGGAGTAGAAGTTCACTGAAAGTTTGTTGAAGAAATGAATGGATAAATTAACATTTTGGGGGGGGGTTAACTATTCACTTAGTTAAGTGAACTATTACATTGCATAATTATAATTGAGTGTCAAAGTAGGAAGAAGTAGAATGAAAAAAAGAGGATCATAATGGAATAGTGTTCAAAAAGAAACAGAAAGCAGAGTTCTGTCACTGCCCATCCTGCATCTACTCTACTCCATATGTTGGTTCTTAGCTAAATCCTCTGCTCTAAGCCTTGCGCCTGGTAGAAAGTAAGGACTCAGATATTTGTTGACTTGTCTTGACTTTTTTGTCTATACTCTATTAACAGTTTCATCCTCTTGCATGGATTCAGCTATAATCTCTTTGCAGATTCCTCCCAAATCTACATACTTAGCCTTCATCCTGAGCTCCAAACCTGCTTCCCAAACTGTTTGCTGAACACCTCAAACTGGAAGTCCCATAGGCACTTTCAACTATCCAAACTTCAAATATCCGAAAAGAACTTATTTATCTACTTAAACAGCTTCCTCCTATTAACTTCTTAATCTCTGTTGATAGCACCATGTTCTTGTCACCCAGGTTCACATCCTCAAACAGTTGCCAGATTGTGATTAATAAAGCTTAAGTCTTACCACCCTCTTCCCAAGAAACTTAAGGGGTTTCATGTTGCCTTTTGGAGAAAATAGAAACTCTTGTCTTGGCATTTAATCCCTTTACAACCTAGCTCCAGCCTGTATCTCCAGACTGGTTATACTTTACTCCCCTTTAGACAAAGCGGCTTTCTTGATATTCTCTGTGCATGGCATTCAATCTCTCACCCCTGTACCTTTGCACAGGCAATCTTCCTTGCTTGGAATAATGTCCTTTCGCACTTCTGCCTGCTAGCTCTTCTAAAGATTCAAACGCCACCTCCTAACAGAGGTAATCTTTGATTCCCTCATTTATTAAAGCCTCCCCTTCAAACTTCACATCATTATGTGTTTATTTTTTCTCACCTTGTATTTCCTCATCTGTCTGTTTGAATCCTCCAAGTAGAACACAAGCTCATTGAGGACAGAGGTTGTCCAATTTCTGTATTTGTGTTCCCAATAATTAACGTAATGCCTGTCACATTATGGGTACTCAGTAATTATTGATTAATTGATTCATTATTTATTCCATTTTTCTTCTTTACCTTCTTTAAAATGCCTTGAATTAAATATGTGTGTGCATGTAAGAGAGTAAGACAAAAGGGAGAGTCAGAGAGTCAGATTTTAGGATTTTCAGCCAACATGATTGCTATTATCCAAGTGTATTATTCCAGATAGGTGGGAGTGAGTAAATTTGTTTGCATTGTATTTTGAGATGATGCATGATGAAATAGTAGTGGTCCACCATACTAAGACTATATTACAAACTCCCTTACCATTAGAATTTGTCTATCTTTTATATAATTTGTGCGAAAAATATCTGGATGTCCAGATGAGCTGAAAACTCAGTAAGAGTTAACAGTGTGAAATGCCATGCAAGTTAACATGACCATAGGCTGCATCAATGAAGGAATATTGCCTAGCATGAAGGATATGATGATTTTACTCTACTTTTATCTGGTCAGACCAGATTGAAAATATTGGGTTTCAGTTCTGGGCCCCACATTTTAGAAAATATATTGATACGCTAGAGTACATTTCAAAAATGAAAATAAGGATAGTGAAAAGGCAGGAAATCATGTTATATGAAGACTGGTTGTTGGGTGCTAGACTAAATGATTTCTTCCAGTTCTAGATACTGCAATCCCATCATCTACCCTATAAACTAGGAGTATTTAGCCTCAAGAAGAAAAGATTCTGGGGAGAGATATGAAAACTCATTTCAAAGATTTGAAAGGCTATCATGTGGAAGGGGGTGGGGTGCTAGGTTTATTTTCCTTGGCCTCAAAGAGGCATATCCAGGAGAAATGGGTCAGAAGTCCAGAGAAACAGATGTCATATTTATATAAAACAAAATGGCCTGACATAGATGTCATAAAATATAATAGTTTGCCTCGGGAGGTAATGGATTGACCATTACTAGAAATCTTCACAAAACAAAACTAGATTACCCCACTTGTTGGCAATAATATAGGTGGTATGCATTGCAAAACCTCTGAAATCTCTTGCAATCTCAGCTTGTATCACATCTGAAATGTAATATTCAGTCCTGGGTATCGTGTTTTAGGAGGGATGTTAAAAGGCTTGAGAGCCTCAAGAGGAAGGCAACTGGAATGGTCAAATATCTCAAGATCATATTGTATGAGGAGCCATGTAAGTAGTTATACATGTTTAGCCCGGGAGAAGAGAAGACATCAGGCACAAAATGTCCCAAAAGTCTTAGGGCACTTTTAGCTTTAATAAAAGTATGACACATGGAAGAGTAATTAGAGCTGTTCTCCTTGGTCCTAGAAGTCAGAAATAGGAGCAATGACAGGCAATTACAGAAATATTTGAAGATATAAGGTAAACATTTTTTTTTAAAAAAGAGGTATCCAAAAGGGGTATGGGATGCCTTGGAAGAGACTAGGTTCCCTTTCTATAAGAGCTCTTGAAGTAGAGGCTTAATGATCACCTGCTAAGGATATTGTGGCCTTTGATAACCCTTCTATCATTTACTGTCTCTGATTATGGGAGCCCATAAATTTGCACATTCATATGCAGCCATAGTCCTTTGAATTGTAATTGAATAAATTGAATAGAAAACAGATCCATGTTATCAGGGTCAAATGTATGTTGTCCAATGCATTCTTTAATCAGAGCTATGATAGAACTTGTCCCTTTTAAAAGCAGAATTATGAATTGTTTAATCAGCAAATGAACTGTCCATTGTACCCTATTCTGGATAATACATGAAGCTCATTGCCTAACTGTTGAGTTCTATGAAGAATTGTGTTAGAGAATGTCAAGCAGTGTTTTACAGTTGTCCTTATTAGAATTATGTTGAACCATTATTAAGATTTGAAACAATGTCATAGATAGCTGGTATTTGACACATGCAGCTTTGACCTGGGATATAATGATATAATAATCTTAGCTGCCTTTCTAATTCTGCTCAATACATACCTTTATTCCCTTTTAAATAAAAGTTTCATTGATATTACATAAAAAAGAAAAGACAAAGGAAAACATGAACTATCTGATCAAAGAAAATCACTTCAAGTGTTAAGCCATGTTCTATTATTACTGTTAATTAGTTACATATATTCTTGGTTTTCAAAATGTTTTTGTTCATAGATTTTATATAATAGCTTCCAATTTGATGAACCCTGAGGCACAAGAACATCAGGCGAACATTATACATTAAGTGAAGAGAAAATGTAATTTTCATTTAGTTCTTCTAGCAGCTAAAAGATTATTTGAATTTATGTAGACTGCACATATTGGGTTTTCTAGAGGCTCCCACTGCTTTTAAGCTATTGTATGCACCAAGACTTATGGAGGGAAGAAGGAACTACTGCAGAAATGGATGCAAAATACAGCATTGTCATTTGAGATGATCTGACCTATTGTTTGCACATAAATACATTAAGGTAAGCAATGCTACTACTTGCCATATGTTGAGGATAAGCCATGTCTTATACAAGTTATTTATTTATGTAAGATAAATTTTTGACATAGTTTGGGGGCAGGGCAAGGCAGGAATATAGATAACTTTTATCTCATTAAAATTGTGCCATACAGCTCCATTAAATGCGAGCCAATATATAGAAAGCTATGAAAACTAGTATTTGAACATATACTTATGAAAGGAAATCTCATAAAAGCTTAAGCAAAGATCATTAAAATAATGCTTTTCCTATTATCATTTTATGTACATACGTATGTTTTATATATGTATGTATCCATATACATATTGTATATTGGTGTTTATGTATGTATACATACACACACATATATATAATGTGTGTGTGTGTGTGTATATATATATATATATATATATATATATATGTATATCCTTCTTCCATATATAAAGCATGATAAAGAACAGTGATGACATTCAAGTAATGCTATTTGTAGGAAAGTGCTGACCTGTGAGAGGAAGGTTGTAAAACATGTGACAGTGGCAGTATACTTTAAGAAAGAAAATATGATCTGGGTATTTACTATAGGCTGAAACCTAATTAAAATATATAGTAAAGGGAAGTAGGAGTGAGGTAAGGCAGGTTGGTGTTGTAGAAAGAGCTCTAAACTTGGATCCTAAAGTTGAAAGAGAGGTAGTATGTTACAGTGTAAAGAGCAAGATATTTTGAGTCAGAGGACCTGGGTTCAAATCTTATTTCTTCTATATAACTTTCTGTTTGACTTTGGCCAAATCACTTAACATCTCAGTGTTCAAGGCATTTCACATGAATGGGTCGAGCTAAATGGCCTCTAAGACTCTTTCCAGCTTATATTTATGATCCTTTTATTAAGCTCCAGCTTTAGCAAGTCACTTCATTGTAGACCTTTACTCTTTATGCTTCAGTTTTCTCATCTGAACATGGGGAGAATAAACCTTACACTACCTCAAACCATCCAGTTCAAGAAATTGCCTATTCAATCTTAAAGTGCTACATAAATACAAATTATATTTGAGGACATTCTAAAACATTCTATTACTTCTGCTCATGGTCTGACCTCCCTAAATGCAATAGAAGCCATTAGAGTAATATGGTAATAAATCTGATGTGCTGAAAAAAATTTTGGGATACTTCAAAAAATATAAACCCAGCTATTATTTGATGTCCAGGGGTCATACATCGTAAGTTAGGAGAAAATGTATGAGTAGGAGAAGAGAGAGATCAGGACACATGAGAACAGCGTTCCTTTTTCTATCTAATATTACAAATCAGTCTCTTCAGGTTGTTTATTGTTTTTCACCCTGTTTATATAGTCCCTCTGAACTAAGAGGATACTGAACACAGACATTGGTTCCTTCCTAACAAATATTCAATATGTTTTCCTCCAAACTAGGCATATAAATTGTAAGTATTTTAACTAACCCGTCATCTTATGCTACGGGACCCCCAAACTTCTTATGTAAAGAGGTTGTTTGGTGTTGAGATTTGTGATGGTAATAAAGCTGCTGCTACTCCTGAAATCTACCACTGACTTACTGTGTGTCTTTAGACAAAAGAGACAGCTCTAGTGGGCATTGGCTAGTGAAGTTAAGAGACCAACTCTATCACTAACCTATTATAGGATCTTAGACAATTATCCTTGCTATTTTGGTCTTCAATTTCTTCATCTGTAAATGTAAATTATATATTCACATTTGTATAGCATTGTGAAAAGTGCATTCCACATGATTACATTAGAAGAAAGGAAGCCTTACCTCTGTTTTATAGATGAGAGAACTGAGGTCCAGTGTCACATACAGTGACGATGCTGCGATTTTAACCTAGGTCTGATTTCTCTAAGTCTGGTATGCTAAACCATACTGCCTTGTAGAGTTTCTGAGGTCTGTTTCACATTTACCATTCATTGTCCTTGAGCAGAGAAGGTTATGACATGGGGAGTGGCATGGAGAGAGGAATCTACCTCACTGTAGCTTTGCCTTTCACTCATTATCCATTGGTTAAGGACCCCAATTCTAAGCCATTCCATCACTTTATAGAAGGACTCACACCCACAGTGAGATGAATATTCATAAAAAGATACTGTTACTTTAAAAAATTATCTATCTGTCTATCTCTATAGAAAGATCAAAATCCTTTCAAACATTCTTTGGTAATTAAATTTCAAAGTCCTTTACATCTCTCTTCTCAACTAAGTGCCGTACTGCTTTATTTCCTACTATAACTGATTATAGGGAGTTTTGGAAGGAATGTAAAGAGTCAAAGATATATTTTTTGGTATAGAATCTGATCACTATCAGTTTCACTCTCTTAAAAAGTTCAACAGAAATAATTCCTCACCTCAAGGAGTTTGTATCCTATTATGAAGACACATAATAAATAGGATCTAAGGTAAAATGTGAAAGACAAAGGAAAGATCCAAAGAAAGTGCCCTAGGGAAATTTGAGGAGAGAGAAATTTTTGAGCTAGAGGAATTATAGAAAGGTTTACATAGGAGGTGACATCTGAGCTAGGCCTTCAAGAATGAAAAATACTTCATTAGGCAAAGGTTCACAATTAGATAGGGTGGTCAACTAGAGGTCCAGTTTGGCTGAAATATAGTGCCAAACAAGTCTGTAATGGTGGGTTAGAGCTAGATTGTGGTGGTCCAGACATGCCAGTCTACAGAGCTTTATTTTACTCTATGGGTAATATGGAATCACTAAAAATCCCTTTAACAAAAATTGGTGGTAGCACAGTGAAACACTTAAGAGGGATTCAGAGAAACTGATTTAAATAACTGGTTCTGTTGGGAGGGCCTTTATATTAATATAATTTCAGATCTAAAGTAACTTTGGAGACAGATGATAAGCCTTGGCCTATCTCATTAACTTTATCATTGAGGAAAGACACCATTTACCTAAAATGATAAAATGTCTTAAGATTAGGTGTGTACTATCAATAATAAGAACCCTCTCTTCAGTTATCACTTGTGAGAAATTTAACTCTCCACTGATGCAACAGATAGTTTGGGCTCTATAGACACGAACACAGACAAAATATCTATCCATAGCATGGGAATAAGAAGTAAAGCTCCCGTGTCCCATAATTCCAGGTGAACTAAAACAAAATGAAAACATATACTGCTAGCAACTAATGGAAACAGAGAAAACCATTCCTAGTTTACATTCTTAGCAGGTGTCTCATACAGGTATCCCTTGTAATAAGGAAAACAATATAGGGAGTTTTGCAATGGTATCAATGATAAAATGGAACAAATATGGTATGCTAGGTTAAATTTGCACGTATAAAATTTGGAATCTTCTCCTCTGCCTTTGGTTTCTCCTTAGAATACAATTGTATGTGACTCTCTAATTGGCTTGTTGAATTCTCTACATCCCATCTGCTTTGTTTTTCCTCCTCTTCCATTGATCCTTTCTGTCTGTTTGCTTGAACTCTGTCAGAAATCAAACATAACATAGGTGTGAACCATTGGAGTTTTTAAAAAGATTAAAAGGGAAGTGGTGGTGGTTGGGAACAGAAGGGAAGAAGGAGAGAGGAGGAGATTATGAGAATGAGAGAGAGAGAGAGAGAGAGAGAGGAAGAGAGGAAGAGAGTGGAGAAAGAGACAGACAGAGAAAGAGGGAGAGAAAGGAAGAGAGAGAGAGGAGAGAAAGAGGGAGAGGGAGAGAGGGAAGAAGGAAGGGAGGAGGGAGAGAGAGAGAGAGAGAGAGAGAGAGAGAGAGAGAGAGAGAGAGAAAGACAGAGAGACAGAGACAGAGAATCAACCAATTAATTGTTTGACAATTTAGGCAAAGATAGAAAAAGCCCACTTTGGAACCCTGGTACTGGAATTAAATGGATTTATACTAGCATAATAATTATCTGTAACAGATTCCAACCTAGAATATAGAAATAAAGAATTGAGTTTTAATGGTCCATTTTGATTTCTTCCCAGAGGAAGACATCACCAATGTTATGATGATTTTGAGTAGAAACAGGAATTTTTATATAGTACATCAATTTATAGTAAACTCAAGTGAAAATACATGCTCTGTAAATAATACCTATATTATAAGTTCCTTGGGGACAAGTATCATGTTTCCTATTTTGTACATTGTATAATATATAATTCATGCTTAGAAAATATTGAGTCAGTGAATCAATGTAGGAATATACTTAATATTATGAACTTTGGTCATTAAGTATAGAAACAAGCAATAAATGCATAGTAATTATATCCATATAGAGAGATAGATGTTGTTATAAATTGGTGTTCTGAAATTTACTCCTATTTAATGCAGTTTCTGTGAAATGTGGTAGGTGGTGCTGGAATGCTATTTTCTACATCAAGTTTAAAAAATGGACTTTTTAGTATCAGTTAAAATAAAAATTTGAAGAAAAACTAGGCCATTATTTTATATTCTCCATAGATATCATCTGCTGGCACTTTACCTGCTGCCTAGACTTACCTTTAAATGTTAAACATTTAGTAAGAATAGTCCACAGTATTTTCTTTCTCATTCATGCCACCTATTTCCTCCTCAACATGTAATTTAACTTTGAACCTCAACATGTAATTTAACTTTGAACCTTCTCTCTCTTATGTTGGTTTCTCAATAGTCACGATGATGTCTTAACTACTAAATCCAGTGGCCTTTTCTCAGCCCTCACTCTCTCACCTCTCTGCAGTGTTCTACATTGTTGATTGTCCTTCTCCCCTAAACCTGCCTATATTCTCCATTTCCTTATCTTTTTATTGAGGTCACTACGTTCTTCCCTTTCACCTAGGATCAAAATCTGTCAACTTTGGCACTCACTTCCTATATCTGATCAGTCACCAATACTGTCAACTTTACCTTCCCAATTCCAATCACATACATTCCTTGCTCTCCACTTGTACAGGTCTTTTCATGTCATTTGCCTGCTAAATAACAAGCAATTAAAAACCTTCAGTGATTATATATTACCAATTGGATAAAATATCTTCTTGCACTGGCATTTAATGTTATCTACATTTGGGTCCAATTTACCTTCATGGATTGATTTCACTTTACTCTCTTTCCTGTACTGATCCCTGAAATTTACACTCCCTGATCTCCATTTGTCAAAATCTCTTTCTTCCTTCAAGACTGTTTGGAGAGAAAGAAACAGCGTGGTAGATGATGAGGAATTAATGGCTGTTGATGGTGGGTATGGGAAAAATGGAGACTAGGGAGTTAGCTGGACCATGTAAAGATGTTTGTCAAGAGATATAGACCATTCACACATCCTGATTTTAAACTATGCACTGAACCTCCTCAGTTTTTGTTAGATATTTAAAAAGTGCTGAGGTCTTAAAGACTCAGCTACAGTGTTACCTCCTTTGTGAAGTTTTCTCTAATTTCTCTACATGAAAACACTCTCCCCCTCCTCAGATTTCCTGGAGTGCATTGTATAGCTCCTTTGTTCTCATTTCAGATACTATATGACTTTGTATTATTCATATCTTTATTCATGTTGGATCCTTCTTGGTAGCATCTTGAGGGTAGAGATTTGGTCACTTTTTATAATTTTTTTATTCCTAATGTCCACCACTATACCTTTAATATCGTAGACTTTTAAGAGATGTTTGTCGAACTGAATTATCCTACTTATCAAAATAGAGTGATTACATACCTTGGCCACATAAAACATTTTGTTTCCAAAAGACATTTGTTGAAGAAGGTCATTTAAAGTAGATAATATTTACAGCATTTCCCCTTGTTTCTATAAAGCTAGCCTTTTCTTATCATTCAGTAAAATAACTTATTTTTCTATGGATGTCAACACTCTAAATAATCAGTTTCTTCTCTTCAGGATGTTTGCTTAATCTCCTAGAGGAAGTAGAAACTAGAAAAGTTTAGAACCAAAGACTGAAACATTTCTGGGATCTAATGGCTCCTTTGTTTTGTTATTATACTGACCAAATAGTTTCTTTTTTATGAAGTTTTTTTTTTCTATTTGCATTGAAGGAATCTGTGGCATTAGATCAAATTTGTTCATTCTTAACTACTCCTAAGAACTATAGGTCCAAAATGCTTGGAAAGGCTAATTCAGACTTTTATCTCTTTTGTCTCTTAAAAAGAGGTATTTGGTCCTATTACATTTGGTTCCTTGTCATAGGAATTGGAATAAACCAGTTATTTCCCCATGAAAAATTTCAAGAGGGTTAGTTTTGTAATACATAGTATAGCCCTAGGTCCATCAGGTATTTCTTTTCTTGTTTTCTTTTCTACTTCTGTATGTCTCAAATGAGTCCTTAAGAAAGCCCAAATTTGGAATAAGCCAAGGGTTTCTTGGAGAGAATAGCTGGAACTGCATTATTTTGCTTCAATAATGATGTGTTTTTAGTAGCTGAAAGGGGTATTAGAGGCCACGAAAAGCTAAAGAAAAATGTTATAGTAATTTTCCAGGATAGACAGCTAAAAGTTGCTATTGGGAATGCAAGGAAGAATATGAAACATTTACCACTCTAGAAGAATTTATCCATTAGTAGAAATAAGGCATAAACACATGAAAAGTTAACTGATGGTACAAGGTCTAACTAGCAATTCAAAACTACAATACAAGGGATGTCATATAAGGGGCTCTTGAGAGCCTGATGAGCTTGAGAGTTGAGGCCTATGGACAGTACGGTGGGAAAAATGAATTATCTGGGCCTACACAGTCCGGCTCTCTGACCTTGCTTCGGGTTGCATCCCGGAGTCTTGTCTGGCTGTCTCTCCCGGGCGAGTTGAGTATTGTTGTCCTCCGTGAGCGGCTGGGCTGCACGCTAGCCGACGCGGTCCTTCCCTCTGTGTGTCAGAGGGGCCACATGGGGTGTGGGGTCCTCTCCTCAAGTCCCACATTTGGGCACCATTTGTTGGGGTCCTCTCTCCCCTGGTAGTCCTTGACCAGCAAGGACCTGTCTTGGTACACAATGATTGATGCGAGAGTCAAGATGGAAGGAACTCCTTTTATTGTTACAGCAAGCAGGATTTTTATGCAGTACTAGCCTTCGTTACTGGGTGCAAGCAAGCTCATGCACAATCCTCTAAGCCTGTCAGGAGCCCCAAGGCCATACATCACAGCTCATGGACAACTCATGTCCAGTGCTTATTTGGAAGGGGGCATGTGCTGTTCGCAGCCTGCCTTATCAGAGGAGGAAGACCCGAGCTGGACTGTGTAGCCCCAGATAATTCCTTTTTCCCATGGTACTGTCTGTGGGCCTCAACTCCCAAGCTTATCAGGCTCTCAAGAGCCCCTTACAATGTCACATGATTAATTGTCCAGTGAACAATATAGACAATAAATGAAATCAAGAAGAGAGATTGCTTCAAGCTGGAGTGCTCACAAAAGCTGCATATTGGAATTGAGATTGATCTTGCTGAATCTATTGGGTTTGGATAGATGGAGCAAGACGGATATTGAATGTTAATGGAATGTTGTGGCTGGGAGACCATGAATAATCTCTTTTGACTAGAGAGCCTACTATGATGGGAAGTTCTAAGAGATAAACTTAGAAAGTTTTAATGACAAAATTATTGAGAGCATTGAATTTGTACTCTAGTTAGGAGTACTAGAAGATCTTAAGTGGTGTGGAGTAAAGTGTTCAGACCTATGAATTAGGAAAATTAATTTGGTAGTTGTATGCTGGAGTGGAGTTAAACATAGGAGGTAAGAAAAATATTTAAAGATGATTACACTGGTCCAGGTGTGAGATGCTAAGGAAGACGGCAGAAGACATAGAAAGGAGCAGCAATGTACTGTAGGGATTAAGAAGGGATCTTAGTAGGATTTAGGTGAGATCAGATGAATGAGATGATATACCTCAATGATATTGTGTATTCTGTATTATTACAGGACTAGGGACAGTGATAGGGATTAGAACCTACACTTTAATCTGTATAGGGTAATTCTAGATAAAGAAACTACTTCTACTAGTACAGGTAGGCAAATTTTTGCAGCTTCTAATCTTAAGGAGTTGCCTAGAGCACAGTGTGGAAAACTACAAATCAGAGTCTAAACTGCTGTTTCCATACTGACAATGAGCTAAGAATGGTTGTAAGATCCTCAGGATTTGCCAACCCATGATGTAGAGTTCTGAGCAGGAAGAGACTGTCCATGGTCACACAACCAGGATGTGTAGGAATGACCTAATCCCAGCTCTCCCTGCCTCTGACGCTTCTTCTCCATCTATTACATCAAACTTCCTTCCATTTTACCATATGATACTTACAAAACCTCTTAACATACTATCTATACACTTTCATGGCTTTGGTGATAGGTATATGAAGGGCTATTGTGTGGAAGAATGATTAGATTTCTGGTCGGCCCCAAAAGGACTTCTGAGGTTTCTTCTACCTCTTATATTTTATTACTTGGTGAAGGTCAGTTAAAGACTATTTGTCAACTCGAGATACTAAGGACAGGGAAAGAGAAAAAAAGATATACCAAATGAAGTGAGCTACCATTATAAAGACAAAACTTTAACAGACTTAAGAATTCTAACTGGTGCAATGACCAACCATAATTCTAAAAGCCTGATCATGAAGCCTGATAGACACTTCCTGACAAAGAGGTGGTAGACTCAAGATCAGAATGAGGCAAACAATGGGCATAGTAAATATTGGAATTTGTTTTGTTTGGTTATTCATATTTGTTACAAGGTTTTCCCCACTCCCCACAAATGGGAGAAGGGATAGAAAAGAGTTGTTCACTAATTTTTTTTTTTCTAAAGAGTATGAGGAAAAAAGGAAGAGACAGATGTTACAGTGGTTGAGAAGGCAATATCGACTGTATTTGTCTAAAGAGGAAAATGAACCAGTTCCTTCTACTTCGGTGACTATATAATTTAAAAAGAATCCCTAGTATCATAACAGCATAAGTTTAGAGCTTTGTTATATGATTTCTGAGATTTTTAGCAACTACTCTTAATTTCTTTATGACAATTTATTTTTCTTACATACCATTAAGATACTCACTTTCAGTTTGTGAGCTATATTTTGAAGCTTGATTATGAGCTGAACTGTGAACCAGATAAATGAACAATTAAGTGAGGGATCAGAAGCTTTAAATTTCATGCAAGGAAAATTTTAAAATCATGTCATTTATAATGTTATGATAGACTGACTTACTCATCCAGGTACAAGCTTGAAGATTTATGAAACCCCAAAAAATCTGTTAGGGATTCAGCTTAAATTCTATTTGATTTAATTTCATTCAGTAAGCATTTATTAAATGTGTACTGTGTTCAGAACGCTGTTTTAAGCTCTGCAGGAGATATAACATTTATCTAAGATATGGTTCCTGTTCTCATAGAGATCGATGACTAATAAAATAATATGACATATCCACAAATAACCAGAGGACAAAATGATATCTAAGCACATTAGAGAAATGTAATCAAAATGCTATGTGAGGGCAAAGTAGGGAAAGGTTATTGCTGATTGTTGGAAGGCGGTAAGAGAAAATTGAGGAAAGCTTCCTGGTAGAGAAAGAGATGTCATTTAAACATTTGAAGTACACTTTATAGGATGGGTTGAAATAGAAGAGTGATAATAACGGTGGAAGAGAGAGAAAGAATGTATTCAAAGCATAATAGGTGAAGAATTGGAAGGAGTCTCAGTCCAACCCCCTCATTTTATATACAGATCAAGAAAATGAGACCTCAGTAAGTTAAGTAATTTATCCAGGATCACACAAAGCAAGTAGCAGAGACAAGATTACATCTCAAGTGCTCTAACTCAATTCAGCATCCTTTTCAATTGCTCCAGACTGACAGGTAGGGATGTACAAAAACCTTGGGAATAGGTGCATCTCTCAGATCACTGATCCAGCTTCCATCCTGGCCCCTACAAACATTTTTCATGGAAGCAGCTCCTTTTGAGAAGGTGCCAGTCATCCTCATCAACTTCTGACCAATTGCCACCTATGGGTAGGAAAGTTAGTCTAGGTAAATTAGCAAGGCACTCCAAGGAAGACATAGGAGGTAGCTTATGACAAACAAGTCAGTCCAGTACCACCTTGAGCGTTACCTCTTCTTACAGCTGAATAAGACAATATAGGACCCTGAAGAAAATTGCCTTAATGGTAACAGTGACCCTGTACTACAGAGCTTGCTTCTATTTAGGGGCTTACAATCATCCTTCCACGTACAATCACTGTGGAGAAAGGGTCCATCACCCTCATCACCACCACCACCAACTACTGACCAACTCCCCCCTCAAGAGCCCCAAGAGTTCATAACACAGAATTCCCCAACTAATGACTCTTCTTCCAGCTTTGCACCCAATGCCATCATCCCATGAAGGAACTACTGGGAGATGCAGTTTGTCAGGTGTCCATTATCCCCAACCACTGAAGACCTGCAACATAAAAGTTCTTGCCACCAAAGTCTTTACCGGTGTAAAATAGTTCAACATAAAAAATGGATATGATTTTATCAGTGGAAATGACATTTAAGGAGTTCTAACATCTGCTTTGCTGCTATGCCCTAAAGAACCTAGAACCTTTCCATTAGACTTTCTACTGAAACCTCCTTTATGGGTTTTCTCCCTCTTGGACTCCTGCTCCTTGAGAACAGGGACTATTAGCTTTGTACTAATCTCCTCAATGATCAGCACAATGCTTCACACATAATGAGTACTTAGTGAATGCTTTGCCATTAATTAATTGATAGATTAATTAGTTTATTCTTTTACACATTCACCAGTCTCCCTCTATCAAGAATTAAGAATAAAACAAAAACTGAAGCAAAAACACTGAGCTGGAAATTATACTGAGGCTGTCTGATGTCCAGTTTGGTTAAAGTATAGAGCTTGACTAAGAGATTGTATGAGAAAAAGCTAGAGAGGTATTGATTTTGCCTGATTATGTGGGGATTTACATTCTAAGTGAAGGAATTTAAACTTTATTCAGTAGGAAATTGTTACCCATTGATATTTTCTGAGCAGAAGATTGATTTGGTCAGATCTGTGAATCAAGAAAATCAATCTATCTGGTCTCAATTTTAGGAGGGAGAGAATAAAGGGAGGAAGATCTTTTTATGATTGTTCTTTAATCATTCAGTCCTGTCCAATTCTTTGTGACTTAATGGAACATAGCACCCCAATACTGTCCATAGGGTTTCCTCGGCAAAGATTTTGAAATGGTTTGCTATTTCTTTTTCCTGTAGATTAAGGCAAACAGAGGTTAAGTGACTTGCTCAGGGTAACTGAGTATCCGAGGCTGGATTTGAACTCAGGTCTTCCTGACTCCAGGCTCAGCACTCTATCAACATGGCCTTCTGTTTGAAGATCTGTTAATAGGGTGTTCTAACTGGATGGTTGAGTGGTACTGAGTGTATATCCTGGAGTAGGTAGCATTAGAAATAAAGAAGAAAGCAAGGTAAAAATTGATTCCATAAGACTGGATAAGATAGAGTGAAAAAGAAAGTCTCAAGGATAACATAAAGTTTATAAATATAAATGACCAGATGAATGGCAGGATTACAGTTTGACATAGTAAAGCCAGAAGTACTCAGTTTAGTGAAAAAGACCAGATTGATCTTGGACCTGTTGAATGTAGGAAAAAATGAGCGGAACAAATATCTTGTCCATGATTAAATGTTTGGGAATGGACTTGGGATGAAGAACAAGGCCAGAGACAGACATTTAGGACTCATTTGCTTTGAGGCAACAGTTTAAATAATAATAGTGATTCATATTTTAATGGCACTTTAATTGCCTACTGTCTAAAAGGGGCAGCTAGCCACCATGGCTCAGTGGATAGAGTGCGAGGCTCACCTTTCACGCACTTACTAGCTGTTTGACCCTGGGCAAGTCACTTAACTCTATTCGTGTCAGTTTCCTTAGCTATCAAATGAGGTGAAGAAGAAAATGGCAAACCATTCCAGTATCTTAGCCAAGAAAACCCTGCAATGGGGTCACAAAGAATCGGACATGACTGAAAACAACGGAACAACAACTTTGCACAAGGCATTTTTCTTGGGTGTTAGGAATTAAAAAAATAAATATGGCATAAAATTCAAGAACTCTGTAGTTTAATGAGGCATGAGAGGGGACTTTCACAGGGCTATGGTGTTCTGCTCCTGGATAGAGAGACCCTGGTTGTGTGTGAAGAAAGGAGGAAATTCAGAAGCAAGCATCAGTAGTGGTATGGCTTAGCTCTCAGGTGCAGAACAGGATCTCACTTAAAGCATTTAGCCCAGCCTGCAGAGTAATAACCAAGGCAAGAATCCCAAACTGAAGGGGAGCCTGCAATTCTGAAACTCTGAACCAACAGAGCTTTCTTACTAGCTGATAAGGGCTCAGCCGCAGTCTAATCTTGCATAGACCCAAACCCAGGAGGAAAGCAATCAGATTTTGTCCTGAATCAGACCACTATGGGGGCAGTGAAAGCTTACAGCACTCAGGCCTGTCCCTGAGATGTTGGAATAACTCAAGATTCAATATCCCAAGAAAGCAGCTGTGGGATCAGCCCAGAGCCTCCCTCCAGAGCTGTGGTAAAGCCCAGCCATACCATTGTCGAAAGCTAAGAAGCAGGTTGGAAGAACGGACAAACAATAACAGCAACAGCAGCAAAGATCACTTCTGACTTAAAGAGATCATAGATGACATTTATATATTTTTAAAGCATTGGAATTAGAAAGTATCTTAAAAATTACAAGTTTATACTTTATTCAGCAGAAAAACCCAAATATAATAATAATATTATAGAGTATGTTAATGCCTATAAAGTGTTTTGTCATTTTTAATACAACAGCCCTGTGAGGTAAAAGATATTATTATCTTATTTTACATATGAGGAAACTGAGGCTTAGTGTAGTAACTTGCTTAAGGTTATATAACTCATAAATGACTGTGGCAGGATTTGAACTAAGGTCTTCCTGCTTTCAGGTCTGGAACTCAGTCAGCTATACTACATAACTGCAAATATTTGAGTAGATAAATATCATCATAATATTACAGTAGGAATTATTACTGGGGCACTTCTAAAAGGGCATCCATTGTAGGCCATCAAAAGCCAATTAGGAGTCAGTCACAATGGTCCTGATGAGAGGTAGTAAGATTCAGAACCAAAATGATTGTATTGGGAGGAGAAAGGTAGAGTCAGATAAGAGTTGAATCCATGGGAGTAAATAAAGTTGCCAAAGAAGTAAGTGTTAAGAGGAAATACAATAGCTAAGAAATTTAAAGACTAGAGAAAGAGTGCAAAAAGACTTTTGAGAATCAATCAAAGAGGTAGGAATATCACTGAGAATCTAAAGAACAACTAAGGAGTGGTTGTTAGAGTCAAATGTAGCAAAAAAAAAAGTCAAGGAAGATGAAGTTTTTTTGAGTTTTTTTAAGGTATTGGATTTAGGAAATCATTAATAGCTTTTGAAAAAGCAATTTCATTAAAGTAATGCTAATGTAAATTAGATTGTAAGGGAAAGAGAAGATACTCAATAGGGAGATGAAGGCCTCATGTGCAGACCACTTTTTCAGGAAGAGGAGTGAAGCAGAGCGGAGTTGGGATGATGCTACAGCAGAAGACAGAAGGTACAAGGGAGAACTTTTTCAAGATCTCAAGAGACCTAAACAAGTTTGTACGCAAAAGGAAAGGAGCCAATGAAGTGGGATTACTGAAAGCTGGCTGAAAAAGTGAGAAGGATTATCGGATCATAGTCCCAAATTAAGCTATAGAGGATGGGATACAAGAGTAGATGGTAATAGATTAAGTAAAGAGAATGGATATCTGAGAGGCAAAGGAAGGAGGTTAAAATAGATAATTATACCAAGGAAGATAGCTGGTATGGTTCTCATTGAATAGCCTCATTTACCATTTATAGTTGTTTAACTTGAAATTTGTGTTCTAATTTTTTTTCATAATAGTACAAAATTTTACTGAAATTTAAGGATGACAAAGAAATTAGTGAATTTGCAAAGCTTTAGTATTCTGTAGGTCCTTTGAGATATTTCTTTTTCTCCTATGGAAATAAATAGATAGAATCAGTTTTCTTTTTATTTTGTTATTTAAGTGAAAAAATGCTAAGAAATTGACATGCTTGGATTCAACAAGTCAACTAGCATTTTTAACTACCTAATAAGTAAAAGGCACTGTACTAAGTAATCCCTGTGGATACAGAGAAAGGCAAACATTAAACTGCAGAAATCTTAATAAGGGAATTAATTGATTATTATTACCTTTAGGATTTGAAATTCTTTCCTGAATATCCATTGGAGAGTGATACAGTGTTGGGTGGCCTTAAAAAGCAAGCTTAGCAGACACTGCCTTAGCTCTCTAGGAGTTTACAGCTTTAGCCAGACAACATCATTGCAGACAAAGAAACCAAAACCAAAGCTGATTCAGGAGAAGATGTTGTTCTGTTCAGTTGCGGTCTGCCTCTTCATGTCCCATTGATGGTTTTCCTGACAAAGATACTGGAGCGATTTGAAGAGTCACTTAAGAGTAATATTCAAAGCAATCTCTACTATCCCTTCCTACTGTGATATTCTACAAGACTATGAATGTCAGCTATTGTCGTTTTAAGTCAGAAATGAATTTGAAGACAAGAACAAGGCTCTCTATGATTCCCAGTGGCCATGATGTCATGTTTCTAAAGATACACTGAATAGTCAGAAGTCATTAAATGAAACGTCTTGATTCTTATTCCTGGGGGTTAATAGAAAAATAAACTTTCATACTTATAAATTATTATCATTTAAGGTTAGATTTGGACCACAAAACCAAGAAAATATGAAGTTTTATTTAGTGTGTGTGTTTTTTTTAATTCATTCATTGTTGAATACTTTTAGTCTAAAATACCCCTGTATAATTCAGGATGGTGGGTGAGTTATAAAATGCATGACATCTCATCATTTTTACCATTTTAAAGTTATCATGATTATTTCACTCCATAAAACAGCCCTCTGGGTGCCTCAGTGTCCTTGTCTGTAAAATAAATATAATACTAGAACCTATAGAGCTCCGAAGGTTGTGATAAGGATACAATGAGATGTTTGTAAAGCTCTTTGCAAACCTTAAAGCACCATTATCTTCAATCTATCATCATTATCATCATATTAATATTAAATAGAGGACCAGTCTTCCAGTTAGGCATGGGTTCAAATCCTGCCTCTGGCATTCTGACTATGTGAATATAGATGACGTTAACCTCTCAATGTCCCAGACAACTTTCTAAGATATCCTTTCTTGAAGGAGATTCTACATTGAGATTTCCTCAAGACTTATGAAAATAGGTTTGTACTAACACCAAAAACAATAATATCTGCTGATATCCTATCCAATATAATTTCTGTCTTTAACAGCTATTTTATAATTCAAGAGGCTGAGAATACTGTGTTACTTATCATATTGATTTGGTTCTATTTTAATCAATTTTTCTTCCTTGGTATTATACCATTTTAAGCAGTATATGTGAAATGCTTTCAATGTGAAATAAACTACACATAGTGTTATATTTGTTTCTCTCCCATTGACTGAACTTGAGAAGGAGGAATCTCTGGATATCCACATGTCTCCAGGACTAAGATAATCTCACATTGGCACAGGGCCTTGGGAGCACTTAGTGCAGAACAAAATTGCAAGCACCATCCTAATAGTATTTGTCATTGAATTTGAGGCTCTTGATAGCACTAATTACTGAAAAAGTACACATGAAATTGATAAACTTAGGCAATAAAAGTTTATTAGAATATTTGATGGGGTGGTAAGTCCAAAACACTAACAAGCAAAATGCAGAATTAAATAAAGTGTAGCAGACCACTCAAAAAGATGGAAAAAAAACCAACAACCTTATGACATATTATGTGTTTAAATTAGTTTAAATGTTAGTAGTAAAAGTAGTAAAAAAATTAAATTATTTTTGTATTGATTTTCTGTGTTGTTTCTAATAAAACATTTAATTACAAAAAGCTCTTTAGATTATTTCTCGTAACAATACATTTCCATACTTGTAAACAATTTTAAACAAAAAGAAAATAATTTGAAATTAGAATAAAATAGGCAGAGAGACAAGCCACAACTTATGGTGCAAACTTTTTAAAAGAATGTTGTCCTTCAAAAGACCATGGACTATTTGCCTTAGAGTCTGATCCAGATTTTCCTAAGATCCTGAATCATATGGGTCAGGCTAGTTTTTCTTTACAAGGTATTTAAACTCGTGGAGGCTTAATCAAATCTGCAAACCAAGGCTTTCCCCATTAATTCAACTTCTTGGTCAGGTAAAGGCATCTAAGAGCTCCTCCTACCCCCCTTCCCCACTTAAAGTCGAGGCCCTTCAGTCTTGACTGGTCCCACAGCCATTGAAACAATACACCCTACTCTGCTCACTGGACATGTTTCTATATTTTTATGGAGTGTTTTGGGGAAACTAGGTGGTACAGTGGATGCCTGCAGTGAGGAGGATCTGAGTTCAAATGTGACCTCAGATACTTACTAGCTGTGCAACCCTAGGCAAGGCCCTTAACTCTGTTTGCCTCAGTTTCTTCATCAGTAAAATGATCTGGAGAAGGAAATGGCAAACCACTCTAGTGTCTTTGCCAAGAAAACCCCAAATGGGGTCATGAAGAGTCACATAGAACTGAACAATAAGAAAGCAATATTTCTATATGGGTATTTCCTAAAGCTAAATGCTATATTCTTGAGTACCCTTTGTATGTTATGGCTAAGTAAAACATTTTTTAATGCTTGTAAACTCTCTGTTTGAAACCTATAGCATATTATAGCTTGCTAGTCACTACTTCTTTCATTCATTTCAAGAAATTCTCCATCAATAAATAATTCTTGACTACTTATCATTGATTAAGTATATTGAACTTAATGTTTAGATAGAATATACCAAAGTGAATCAAAACAGGTGTACTTTAAGAGAATTCAGATTTTAAATCTGATTTTCAGTATCCTTCACGGATTACCAAAGTTTATGGCGACCCTTTTAAGTTATTATATGGGCATCTTTGGGAGGCCCTTTTAATGACAAGAGTTTTTAAGTATGAATAACTATTGATTCAACATTGATAAAGTAAGACATTCACTAGTATATCAAAATTTTCATATTGTTAATCGTAAAGCTCTAAATCAGCTTTCTGTCTTTACTTCTCATCAGAGATGTAGGAAGAGAAAAAAATGGTGAAATACCATTTTACTATTTACTTTAGGAAACATACCATGGGAACTTTAGCTTTATTTTAAAAAGGAATGTTAAAATAGGTTACATTACTCCAGGCTTGAACAAAATTTTAAAAATTATATTGTTCATCAGTCTAATTTTGCATGGCTATAACCTCAGAGAGAATATAGCTATGTCTGTGCTAAATTAAATGTAAGGGAGGCCAGATGTGAGCCGTGGTATGTTTTGGTTGGATAACTTTGGGTACAGAACTTAGATTTAGTGACTTCTCAATTGTCTCACCCATAAAAAGCTCACAGAGCTAATGGTCTGCTTTATGGGATCATTTTGAGAAATAGCTGAAAGGAAAAAAATCTTACAGACTTACATAAATGGATTTGTTAGCTTGTGCACGTGCCTTTACCAGTACCAATAGAAACGTATGTATTACATCTTATCCTGTACAACTCTCCTCTGACTTTCTGTCAATCTTCCATAGAAAATTACCCTGGTTACTCATTACTTGAATAGAAACTGTATGCCAGAACATAGATAGTATCCATTAAAGGCAGCTAGGTGGGGCAGAGGATAGAATACTGGACCTGGAGTCAGAAAGACCCGAGTTCAAATTTGGCTTCAGATACTTAATAGCCGTGTGACCTGTGCAAGTCAATTAACCTCTGTCAGCCTTGGTTTCCTCAGGTGTAAAAAAGGAGACAGTAATAGTGCTTGCCTCCCGGAGTCACTGTAAGGATCAAATGAGATAATATTCACAAAACGCTTTGCAAACCTTAAAGCACTCTATAAATACTAGCTATTATGTTTATTATTGTTGTTGTCATTGTTATATTATTCCCTTACTCCAGTGACACGGCTGGCCCACCTATTCTTTTCCTCCTAAGTCAGTAGATGATGTCACTACGTTACTCTTCAGACATGAGTCATCCTTAGTATTATGCTACAGTCTTCTTCTAAGTGCTATGCCTTTTCCCTTGCTCTCTGTGTTCCCTGCAATTTTTGCTCTTTTAAGATGATGATATTCTATGATTCATAACCTCATAGTGTCACTGCAAGAAGAGTGCTGTTCAAAAATAGGTTTTCATGACAGGGATCAAATTGAGACCACTCAAAGTGCTGCCCCTTTTTTTCTCAAAAGTGATCCAGCTTAATCTAATCCTCTTATTCAGTTCTAGGCCCAGTTCATTACACATCTCTGCAACCAGCAGTGAAATATGTGTTTTAATAGGGGAATGGTCTGGTGTAATGGCAAGGATGCTAAATTTTGAATTAGAAGACCTCATTCCGAATCCTATTTCTGCCATTAACTACCTGTGTGACCGCGGACAAGTCACTTAACCTCTAAGGCACTCAGTTCATCATCTGTAAAATGAGGTAATTTGAATACATGACCTCTGAAAGTACTTTCAGCTCTAAATTTATGATCCTACAGTTGACTCAGTGATATAATTGGGACAATAGGTGTTCTTCCTGCAATTGTTGTTTTTGCCCCAATGTGAATATATGGATATACATGTGTATGTGTATTTATATGTGGGTACACATGTATATACAGTATATATGTATTTGTGTGTATGTATAATGTATGTATGTATGTATAATCATTCCCCTATTCTCACACCTCCATAGGCTCTCTATTGCCTATGGGCTAAAGCTACCTAAACATGGGATCAGTTTAACATCTAGACTAAAATTCTTTGTTGTAAATAATTCCTGGCCACACATATTCAGGCATAATCTTTAAATTTTGCATTTTAGACCTTCGTACTCTAGATTACCACAGGTTACTAAAGGAATTTACTCACATAGTAAGTCTTGTTGTTTAGTGCAAAGGTCTTTTCTAGAAGCCAAATTCTCTTTCCTTAGATAAGTAGACGACTCCAAAGCTGGGAAACTAGATGGCTTCATCTGTAGTAGCTGTGGTCTTGTTTGCCAGAACGTGCAAAAAAATATGTCACTTGCACATCAGTGAGAGTTTTATGAAGCGGTTGAAGGGAATCATTCTGAATGTAGCAATTAAGTAAAGGAAAGAGAAACATCTCTCCCTTCTTCCCTCATCCCCCCCCCTTTTGTCTCTCTGTCATCTCTCTCCCCCTTTCTATCTCCCTCATTATTTTTCGTTCTCTTTCTATATCTACATATATATATATATATATATATATATATGTATATATATATATTATACACATATATGTATATACATACACACATATGTTCATGTATATAAATACATATAGTTATGTTATATTAGGTTCATCTGCATCATAACCCAACATATTTTATAAATGTTAGAGACCTAATGAATTTGATTAAAGCAGTTTAATTAAAGTGTACTCCACTGTGCTTCTCCCCCCTTCCAGACAAAACAGCTCAGTGAACAGGTAGCATATCCCCAGTGAACTGTGAATATCAAAGTCGGGAAAAATTCTTCATTTTAATGAGCTGCGTTTTCAGAGCCTGGACCTCTCCCCTGACAGGGTGGGTTGCAGGAGACAAAAATGAAAGTACCTGTTTTCCTTTGAGACATTAGGCTGCTAAATGCTGCGAATGCCAGAAATTAAAATCGGGGCTCTGAGTTACTTTGAGTCTCCTCTGTCTCAAACTTGCCCTTGGGCTGGAAACTATTGTTAAAAGAAAAAAAAAAGCTCCAAGATTAAGAACAACTTCTAGCATGTAGGGAGGGATTCCTCCGCCTTTGGATATACAGCTTTTATGACAGGGAAGCCCATTTAACTCCATTTTTAAAAGATACACTATTAATCTAGAAGCACATTCGTTTTGAAATACAAATATCCAACCAAATGGAGCTGCATTGTACATAATGCCCACTTCATTAATGCTTCGCTTTGCATTCTACCATCAGAGCTAATACTTTACCTTTGCCAACCGGGATCGATGCTTATAGCTATTTCCCCGATTACGTTACACACAGGGTGAGTAGAATTGTTATTTCTTGAGTAAAGATCATTCAATAAAGTTGTAATGGGATGACTTGCTCAGCAACATTATACAATTTTTCTTTAAGCATATGAGGAAAGTGATGCTCAGAATGCTAATTCAGGAGGACACATTGTTACAAGGGGTTTGTTTTTATAGTTTTAAAAAGAGGAGACCTTTCATATTTTTGCAGAAAGAGGGAATCAGAGAGTAATCACTTAATTCACATAAATGCCAAATTCCTTGGAAAGGGCATAGCCGAGCTGCCAACCCCAGCCCCTAACCATGGGTGTAGATGCTCTTGAAGAGGGAAGGAAATGAAGCTTCATGTAATTAGAATTTCAAGTCAGGAAAGTTGTCGTGAAAGTTTGGGAGAAAAGGAAGCCAGGTTTCAACGAGCGACATTTACAGAGAGAATAATCATAATTACCTCTGCTTGGTGAGAGTGCATCCAATGGTTCTGGATTGACTCCCAGGTAATTAACTGACTGCAGCAAAACCGACCCGGGACTGCTGTTTCCTCTCCTTACATCTGGGGCTAGCAGAGAAGCAAGGTGGCATCTCTCCTCAAGTACAAAACACCGAAAAGCAGTACTGTTCCCTCCTACACACACGTTCCTTCTGCTTTGAACTGATTTTCAAAATAAGTGATTGCCTTTCTTGAAGATTTAAGTGAACCTTGTTTTCCTCCTTAGCCCTTTAAGATGTTCCTAGTACCTTGGTCATACTTGCATTTATCCATCTTCACACCCATCCAGAGTGGAGTGTAAGTGTATGCCATTGAGAAACTTGTGGAGTCTGAAAATCTACCTCAGATCTTTTTCTTGTGTAGATGAAAATTCCAATTATACACCAGTGCACTCCTTTGTTCTTTTTGTCTTTTTTTCCCTCTCCTTAAAATCAATGATTGGGCAAATGACTACATAGTCTCAAGGTACTTTTCATTTTGGCCCCCAGAGTTCCATACTCAGCAAACAGAATTACTGTTATGGCAATGATACAACCCATACAAGACATAGTCAACTGTCTCCCTGCCCCGCTTAAAACTTGATTTTTTTTTTTCAAAACCAAACTTGTCTTTTTTTTTAATTAATAGAAATCTATTTTCTCTCCCTTCCACCGCCCACCACCCGATGATAGGTGGAAGGAGATATTTAAATAAATTGTGCATCATCGAGCAAACAAATTCTCTTATTTGCTATGTTTTTTTTTAAATAGATATCTCATTCTGTTCAGTGAAGCTATCATTTCTTTGTCAAGAATGTTTTACCATTGGTTCTCAGGAATGATTGATGGTCATCATGTTGATCATAGGTCTTACAGCTTTAAAAGTTGTTTGTCTTTACAGAGTTGTTATTGTATACATTGTTCTTATTCTGCTTCTCATTTCCTTTTTCTTCAGTTTATAAAAGTGGTCAAAAGTTTTATAATATGGATATTGTCATATAAATCTCTGGTTCTGCTTACTTTACTCCATCGGTTCATTTGAGTCCTTCCAAATCTCTTTGAAATCATGTCTTGACATTTCATACAACACAATATTCCATTATATTCAATTTGTTTACTCATTGTATATCTTAATATCAGGTACTCTATCCATCGTATGACTGGTTGGAGCAGGAGGGTTGGGATGGGATTCTGGAAGGTGCCAATGATTTTATTATCTTAGGGAACTCCCAGATAAGGACACACAACCAGCATAGGTTGACACCTTTCTTGCAGCCCAGATTCTTGAAGAATTGTCATGGGTAGCACAGCTAGTATGTATTAGAAGTAGGCCACTAGAAGGGAAACTCTAAAATCAACTTACCACATGAAGTCCTGTATAGAATATACCCATTTTCTTGTAAATGTACTTTGATTTAAGGTTATAGGATATAAAGTCTACAGACGTTATAGCTGGAAAGGAAATTATAGGACATCCAACATAAACTCCTCATTTCACAGATAAAGAAGCTGAAGTCTGGAGAGAGGTGATGTGACTTGCCCTGAGTCATGTAGCTAGCAAATGTTTGAGATAGGATTTGAAGCCCAGTCTTCCTGCCTTCTAATCCAATTCCCTATCTACTACACCATGATAGCACAATATAATTATTAAATCAGTCCTCATTTTATTGCACAGGGACCTCAATAAGTTTTGGACAAACAACATACTTTGGGGTTCAGGATATTTATAGCTTTTCAGAGATTTTTCAAACTGTACAAAACTGTTTCTGGATGAACATAAACACAGGAAATCTTGAACGCTCTAATAAAATAATATCTATCAAGTATTTGATAAACAATCAACCCTAACTATCCAGGATCAAAGTTTTCTGTCTCCTCCTATTATTTTTTTTAGTTTTTATCACACATTACTATCCTTTAAGGGAAACAAGGAATCAGACCAACATCGAAGCATCCATGGAGTATGATGTCTAAAAGTGTTTTAGAAAATTATGTTAGGAGAAAGGGTTGAAGCCAATACATGCACGAGACAAATTTAGTCATGTGACTTTTTCTTCTTTCTATGTAATTAATTTGGTTGGTTTTTTGTCATTTACATTCCCCACTGTGTTCACACTCACCCTCTCCAGAAAGATTCCTCCCAAATTCCCTTGAAATACAGAAGAATAAAAGAGGAATAAAAAATGTTCCACAAAACTAATCAACATATTAGAAAAGCTTCTTCAAGCTTGGTCATTATTTTATATGTAATTTTATAGAGACATTGTGCTAAATGTACAGGAAATAATCATGGAAATCTTTTATTGATAAACATTAACATCTACAAGGTATAAGAGACTATATCAGATATCATGCTCACATTAAAGCTAAAGAATATATGTGGAAGGAATGATCATTCTGACATGTAGCATTGGATTAGTTTGAAAATCAGGATTTTAACATTGTTCTCTTATTTTCATAGTGTTTTTCCAGGAGGTTCAATGCTTCCTGATTCTTTTGACCCATCTTACTGAAATCTTTCTTCTGCCATTTTCTCATTACCCTTATAGAAACCAGATATTTCCATTTCTTTGTATTTACGCACTTTCATTTCCTGTCTTCTCCCCTTTACTTGTCTTTTTCTTACGAGAAGCATTTATTTGGGTCTCACCAATCTCAGAAACTGCAGAACAGATGGTAGTTCCCTAGGGAATCAAAACAAGGTATTATTTGATGATCTTGCAATCTCTTACCCTATTATTTTTTTCTGTGCCTAGACTACACCTCATATTTGCACAAACAGCACAGAATCAAGCCAGAAAATCATATGCACATTAGATTTAAGTGCCAAAATCCCCTTTCAAAAATATCCTTTTTCTTTCCAAGGGGAGTTGTAGCATCATAACTTGCTACCAAGGCAAATCCATAATTTAAAAACCCATACATAAGGGTTTTTAAGGGTCTCCAAAAATAAAATTACATGTCTGAGCTCAATATGGGAAATGATACTGATATTTAAGTACAATTCTAAAATACTTTATTTTCTAAGTAGCTGAACTATGAACATTCTTCATAACAGTATGCCATTTTGAGTTCTTACATGCTATAATTCTTAAATTTATGCTCTAATGGCAACTTTTTCTTTGATAAACAGTGGAATGAAACTCTCTTTTTCCATGCAGGTCTTCCCATATTAACAAATAGTGATGAAGAAATGAGACTGATTTTTATATACCATTCAATTTTGCCATCTGAAATATCCCTAAAAACTCCCTAAATTTTATCCAGTCAAGTAGATATTAAGCTTCATCAACATGTGTTGTTGTTTCTTGCTTAAAAACAAAGCACTTACCCTCAACAATAAAGTTTATATATTACTATTAATATTTCCCATTCACAGATTAAGTCCTGATAGGTATTTGTAGGTCTCTTGCTTGTACAGTGGAAAGGGTACTACTAAAATAAAGAATCAAGAGGATTGTTGCTTCACTAAGAAGCTGAGATTTTGAATAAGTTATTTAATTTCCCTGGGTATCAATTTCTTCATTTCTCAAATGGAGATGGTAATGGATGGGATTGAAGATAAATTGAAGTTTGCATGCTTTAAGACATAAATGATGTTTTGAATAAAGAAGATTTGGATGCGCATGTTGCAAGAATTAGGATGTCGAAGATGTTTTCATTCTTCATTGATGCAATTAAAGGATTCCCTTTACCTTCCCCCTGCAAAAAAGTACCTGATGTTTATGAAACCCAAATATCTGCTAAACATTTCTTTCTACTGATGCTACATGAAAAACTGAGACATTTAATGATGTTATAGGATTATGAAAAGAATACTTCTATCTAGTGCCCTCCATTATTGTTTAGAATATTTATGTTTTATAACTATAACTAGCAGTGTTGAGCATTTGTCTTACTTTACAATTCTGAGTGATTTCATAGATAGTCTATTGTGGCATCATCATTTTTAAAATATGTAATTAATTTATTTATTTTTAGTTTTCAACATTCACTTCCATAAGATTTTTAGTTATAAATTTTCTCCACCTCCCACTCTTCCCCCTTCCCCAAGATGGTGTGCAATCTGTTACACGTTCTACTTAGACATTCATAGTAAACATGTTTTCACATTAGTCATGATGTAAAGAAGAATTAGAACCAATGGGAGGAACCACCACAAATAAAACAAAACAACAAAAGGAAAAGAGAGCAAATAGTATGCTTCCATCTGCATTCCGACTCTCTGGAGTTCTTTCTCTGGACGTGGATAGTATCTTCCATCACGAGTCTTTTGGAGTTGTCTTAGGTCCTTGCTCTGCTGAGAAGAACTAAGTCTATCAAAGTCAGTCATCAAACAATGTGGCTGTTACTGTGCATAATGTTGTCCTGGTTCTGCTCATTTCACTCAGCATCAGTTCTTCTAAGTTTTCCCAAGTTTTTCTGAAGTCTGCCTGCTCATCATTTCTTATAGCACAATAGTATGCTGTTACATTCATATACTACAACCTCTTCAACCATTCCCCAATGGGTGGGCATCCCCTCAATTTCCATTTCTTTGCCACCACAAAAAGAGCTGCTATAAATATTTTTGTACATGTGGGTCCCTTTTCACATTTTTATGGTCTCTTTGGGACACAGACCTAGAAGTGGTATTGCTGGGTCAAAGGGTATGCAGTTCTATAAGCCTTTGGGGATAGTTCCAAATTGCTCTCCAGAACAGTTGGATCGGTTCACAAGTCCACCAACTCCAATTTTCCACATCTCCAACATTTATCATTTCCTTCTTTGTCATGTTAGTGTGGCATCATCTTGCAGATGGAGTTCACAATAAAGTACTTTACACAACCACCCAATAATGTCTCTTAACCTCAACAAAATTAGACATCTACACTGACCTCAAATAAGTGCTTACCAGTGAGAGTGCATCACTTGTCTGCAAAATCTCATCACTCCTGATGTAAATGAGGAAGTTGGACTAAATGTTCCCTAAAATCCTTTCTAGATTTAAGGCTATGATCTTATAGTTCTGTAAGTTCATGTTATAGAAATTAGAGAAGCAATTTCCAGGAAATTCTGTTGAAATCATCCATCCAGAAGGCTCCTGTCATCCATAAATTCAACCTAACCCTGAAAAACTCCACGATATCAGCAGACCGATTCAGATACAGCAGTTCCTCTTTAGGCTCTGGAGAGCACGCATAGGCCCCCTGCTTGCATGTTCAAGGATATGTTTGATATGTGTATTCTCTCAGCCACCTTATGAGAGTAGTTGTTTTAAAATGGGTAAAAGTGAACTTTGAGAGCAGTCCTATCAATTTACTTTATTTTGGGTGATCTTCATATGACAAATTGCCAGTTATATCCTATTCAGAGGGTGAGTAGAACAATACATAAGGAAGAGAGGAAGAGAGGAAATTTATTAAGTATCATTTGTGTGCCAGCCACCATGCTAAATGCTTTATATGGATTATTTCATTTTGACTATCACAACAACCCTGGGAGTTTGGTTCTATTATTATACCCCTTTTATAGATGAGGAAACTGAGGCAAAACGAAGATTCTAGAGTGTTTTTTCAACTCCTTCTCCAGTGGGTTAAGCTAAACAGATGTTAAGTGACTTCCCAGGGTTATGGAGCTAGTGAGTATCTGAGATCAAATTTCAACTCCAGTCTTCTTGACTCCATCCCAGGAATCTATCCACTGTGTCACCCAGCTGCATTCTATAGAGTACATTCTTTGTGACTTATAAAATAACTAATAATCAACTCTACTTACAATGCATTAATAACTAGCAAAGATATGCATCACAATATTTTCATACAAAGCCCTCAGCCAAAGTTCTTGAGGTCATCCCAAATTCTTTAGTATTACAGCAATTGTGCAGTCAATAACCATTAGAGGTTGTGTTTGAATTACACACAGCTCTATTTTAGAAAGACTTCATTTTGTTATGACATAAGCCAGGTCCAGATTCCAGCAGTAACAATTATTATTTGACCTCAAGCAATTCATAACTCCTCTGAATATCAGTCTCCCCATCTGTAAAATGTGGATGATAACACATGTACTATGTAGAATGCTGAAAGAAATGTTTTGAAAACTATAAAGCACTAAAGAAATATTATGTATGTGTGTATACACACATATATTTGTTATGTTATATATAACACACAAGTGTGTTATATATGATATTTGTGTTTGTATATGTTTATGTATACACACACACTCATCTATTTTTTTTCCTAAGGAATAAATTGTACCCTTATGCAGCCCTGGAGTCTTTTGCTCAATACTTATTTACAAATCTGAAAGAATAATCATTAATGAACATACTCAGCACCATCTGCTAAAACAGATCTCAGATTATGCTATACTATGTCCACTTGAAGTTTGGATATTAGAAAACCTCTGGTTCCCAACCACTTTCAAAAATTGTTTTAATGATTTATTTTGCTTTGTTTCTAAGTCATTTATGGATGTACCTCACTCTTATCAAGAGCCCTCCTTTATACCAAATAAAATAGTTAAACAAACAAAAATGGGCACAGGGTGGACACTGGATAGGATATGCAACATTTTGAATCTATAGCTACTCCCCTTCACTACTGAAGGAGAGGAAGTTTATTTTATCATATATTCCTCAAGAATAAGGTTAATAGTTATAACTACTCAGGGTTTAGCTTCTTTTTATATTTATTTGTTTTTTATTTATATTTCTGTAGTTACCATGAATTCTCCAGGTGACTCACTATTAAAGTTAATCATAATTCCCAGTTAACTGTGTGCTTTCAAATTAGCTTGTGTCTTAAACTGGCTTTATGAAAGGTAGTCACTGGAGAAACTGCCTGAGCAATTCAAAAGACTCACAAGCATCAACACAAGTTATCAGCACATGAAGAATGCCATCTGTGGGAAAATCGCATTGTCCTTCCAAAAGGCAATTATTATATTATCTTGGCTGCAATATATGCAGCACTTCTGGGAATCATTCCCATGAAAGTTTTGTCTACAAGCTATATCTTGTGGCCTGGAATTGATTCAGATATTAAAAGATGCAAAAAAATTGGTAAATGTAAACACGCCAGGCCTCACCAACTTTACATGATTCATCGGCGATGGAGGTTCTCATTTCAGCTTTGCCTCTACAACCTTCTGTATTTAGTGAGGATGGTGTGGGGGTGGGCTATAGCTGCTTAAGTATGTAGCAGATCCCTTAAATCAAAGAAAAATAATTAATAAATTGATCTGAATGTAAGCTATCTTCCTCCCCAAAGAGAAGCCACCACATTCAGGGGGTTAAATCTGGTCTGAATGAACATAACTATGGATTGAGCAAGACAGGAAGTAGAATGTCACAAAACAATAAGTAAATATATAGACAGATATATAAATAGATACATAAATGAATGAATGAATAAATAAATAAAACATGCAGTCTCAATGGTAACAGTGGTAGATCACATGTACTGACTGCTTGTATTTGCTCCGGGCTTTATATCCTTTTTAGCACCAGATGCTAGAGTCACTTTTTTTTTTGAAGTAGTAGAGGTAAGATCAAACCCAGGCCCTCTGATGGCAAAGCAGCCTGATCCCTCTAACAGTGTGGGACCTCTCAAAACTTGTGCCTTATGGAAGTTGCCCTGATTTGTAACTGATTTGTAACTTTTTTCTTCTTAAATTAAAAAAAAAAGTTTTCTAATGTTATTTGAACTTTCTGTACTCTCTCAATAGGTCTTTCTTATAAGAAATTACAGGTTTTATAAATAAGAAATTACAGTTTAATAAAAAAAAAACCTGACTCATCGATCATGACCGAAGATAGATTCCTAATTCTATATTCAAACTTCATCACCTCTTCACAGAGTGGAGAGAGATATATCACATCACCACTACTTTTCATTTAGTATGGGTCAATATATTGACCACAATTTTCTTATCCTTTATTGTTGTTTTTATTTTAATTTTTATGATTATTACATAATATTCTTATGGTTCTTCTTACTTCACTCTACAGTTCCTAAAAATATAAGTACTTTAATCCTAGGGGCAATATAATGTCCATGTGCTTCCCTCCTTTGATGCTTTCTATGAGACGAAAATTGACAAACGCAACACAGTCATTTAGGCAGAGGTTTGGATTTCTGCTTTATTTTACATCCATATTTCTAGTTAACTCCTGGTATCTTTATGGTTGAGGCAAATTGCAAGTTACCAAGAAACATTTGGGTGAAAATGAAGTAGCGTTGTGTATCACAGTGTCTGCTAATAGACAGGTGTTTCAACAATCCAGCTAGCAGCTGCTGTGGGGGTGTAAAACCAACAACAACCAGCTCGCAGAACAGTTGCAAAAGCCCAGGTTCTTTTGATCTGCTCTACTAAGGAGAGCAATGTTAAGGGGTTAACAAGCTTACTTTAATTCAGCATACAAATACCATTCACTTAGTTCAGGGGAAAAAGCCAGCTCCCTGAACTTCAGGGCAAATATAAACAAATTATAAACATCAACAGACAGGCCAAATGCAATTCATAGTTATCAACATCTAAGTTCAGCCTGGGAGCTCATAACAAGGGCTGGCCCAGATTCACGTGTGCCACCACTGCTTGTGGATAAGAGCTCCAAAGGAAAGAAAGCCAACCTCTGGTTTTATAGCTTTTTCAGGGTCAAGGGTGAGTCAGACATGCGACTTACCCACATGACCTAAAATCATCAGAAAGAGGCAACTTAAACCCATGTGGTCTAAATTCCTCTAATGTCCCAAACATGCCACTCAAACCCATGTAAACTAGGCCCTCCCCGAGGCAAGGAGGTCACCAAGGACTCCCAATCTAATCAAGGAAACAAAGGCCAAACTCTTCAAGGGCACCTGCTTGAACTGAGTGCTCAGAGAGCATTTTGATTGCCATCACAAAAGGTACTGGGAGGGCAAGTTGGAGAAAGAGAAAACTCTCACTAGAAACTACCTTCAGCCTTTGAGGTGGTGGATACAACTGATGGCACAATCCCAAGTCTCTTCTTGAAATGACCCTCCTCAGCAGGCCCTTTCTCTGTCATAACTCAGTCCTACATTCTCTTTTTTCTTTTGTCCACCCCTTCATTAATTAATTAATTTTATCATCACATCGAAGTCTGTGTATGTATATGCCTTCTAAATGCCATAACAAAGATATGGTTCTCAAGAGTTACAAGTATCATCTTCCCATGCAGGGATGTAAACAGTTTACCCTTATTAAATAACATGTTGTTTTCCCTTTTCTTTTTATCTTTTTATTCTTGAGTCTTGTATTTGAAGATTAAATTTTCTGCTCACCTCTTCTTTTTTCATCAGGAAATGATTGAAAATCTCCTATTTCGTTGAATATTCATCTTTTCCCCTGAAAGATTATGCTCAGTTTTGCTGGGAAGTTGATTCTTGGTTGTAATCCAAACTCCTTTGCCTTCTAGAATATCGTATTCCAAGCCCTCTGATCCTTTAATGTAGAAGCTGATAAGTCGTACCTAATCCTGACTCTAGTTCCATAATATTTAAATTGTTTCTTTCTGCCTACTTGCAGTGTTTTCTCCTTGACCCGATAATTCTGGAATTTGGCTGCAATGTTCCTTGGCATTTTCATTTTGGGATCTCTTTCAGGTGATCAGTGGATCCTTTCAATGACTCTTTTGCCCTCTGGTTCTAAGACATCAGGACAGTTTTCCTTGATAATTTCTTGAAAGATGCTATCTAGGCTTTTTTTTTGATCATGGCTTTCAGGTAGTCTAATAATTCTTAAATTATCTCTCCTGGATCTATTTTCAGGCCAATTGTTTTTCCAATGAAGTATTTTACATTTTCTTCTATTTTTTCATTCTTTTGATTTTGTTTGATTCTTGATGTCTCATAGACTTATTAGTTTCCATTTGCCAAATTCTGGTTTTTAAGGAATTATTTTCTTCAATTACCTTTTGTACCTCCTTTTCCATTTGGCCAATTCTACTTTTTAAGGACTTGTTTTCTTCAGTAAATTTTTGTCCTTCCTTTTCTAAGCTGTTGAATCTCTCTTGCATACCTATCATTTAGTTCCCCAAATTTTCTTCTGTCTCATTTGATTTTTAAAATTCTTCTTGAGCTCTTCCAAGAAAGCTTTTGGGCTTGAGAACAACTCATATTTCCCTTTGAGATTTCTGACAATATTGACAATGTTGTTCTATTCTGAGTTTGTGTTTTGATCTTCTGGGTCACCATAGTAGCTCTTTGTGGCCAAGGTTCACTTTTACTTCTTGCTCATGTTTTTCGCCTATTTCCTGGCTTTTCAAGTTGAGTTGTCCTTTTGGAGTCCAGGGGGCACTGTCCCAAGCTTCTTATACTGAGTGCCAAGGGCCTAGTCACTAGTTTTTTTGTGCTGGGGCCTCAGGTGCTGTCAGCTGGAGGCTGTAGGGGTCTGTCAGTTTACCTGGTGCTGAGATGGGATCCTAGTGGTGGTGTCTGGTGTGTGCCAAGGCCAGGTAGGGTTTTTTAGTGTGTGTTTCCCCGGGGCTATACTGAAGCATGTGGAGGTCTAGCCCCTGGAGACTGCCTCTTTGCCCTGGGCTGCACTGAAGCACATGCTGGCTCTCTGAGCTGGAGTAAGCTGGTTCTCCTGGCTGTGTCAAGGCATGTGGGGGGTCCTGGTGTTGTCACCTGCCCACTTCACCACCCTGGAATTCAGGATCTCCTGCTGGACCACTGAGGTGGGGCCTGCCACTGGCTTGCTGAGACACTTCCTGTCCCAGAACTAGTCCCTCCCTCTACCCAAGTGACACAGACCCCCACTTGCTGATCGTCTAAGTCTTTCAGACCAAAAGACTGCCCCGTCCCTCTACTGGCTCCACAGTTCCAGGACCCATTCTGGGGCACCATTCCATGGTTCTTTGGTTATTTGGAGGTGAATACAGGAGAGGAACAGAGATTCATTGGTTGTTATCCTTTGTTCTCAAAGAAGACCAAAATGCCATCACTATGCTACAGTCAAGTTTCAATGTGTCCTACTGTGGCTGATCAGACCAATATGAGCTCAGAATGCTCTGCCTCAGGTAGAGCACAAAGAGTCCATGTGAACGTTTGGGGTGGATATTCTAAATTTGTGCATCCTGTGTTTCCTTTGAGCTGTTTCAATTCTGCTTTGCTCATTGAGCACAGCACCTTCTCTGATGTGGGAACACCTTACTTAGCGGTCCTGTGCCAGTGTCTCCCATGTCACACAGTCAATTCCAAAGTTCTTGAGAGACCTTGTGAGTATCCTTGTATCGCTTCTTCTGACCACCATGTGAATGCTTGCCTTGTGTGAGTTCTCTATAAAACAGTCTTTTTGGCAAGCATACATCTTGCATTCAAACAAAATGGCCAGCCCATCAGAGTTGCGCACTCTGAAGCAGTTTGAATGCTTGCTTGTCAGTTTAATTCGAGTAAGGAGCTCAGTGTCTGGTAACTTATCCTGCCAGGTGACCTTCAGAATCTTCTTAAGACAATTCAAATGGACTACTCAGTGCTGATGGAACCACATTGATTAGTGATAAGGACATGATCCTAGAGAGATGGGCTGAACACTTCCATAGTGTTCTCAAAGGACCATCATCAATCAATGCTGAGGCCATTGACTGTTTACCTCAGGTTGAAGTCAATCCCTCCCTAGCTGAAGCTCCAAATGAAGAAGAGGTTTTGAAGGCCATGAGACTCCTTTCCTGTGGCAAAGCACCTGGTGCTGATTCTATTCCATCTGAGATTTACAGGATAGGGGGTCTATCGCTCATATACAAGCTGACTGAAATTTTCCAGGTTATATGGCAAGGGGAGGTTATCCCCCAGGAGTTCAAGGATGCCTCCAATGTCCATCTCTATAAAGGTAAAGGAAATAGATTATCTTGTGACAGTTATAGCAAGGGGTCTCTCTCTTGGTCATTCCTGGCAAGATTCTTTCCAGAGTCCTCCATAATAGGGACAGAGATTCACTGCTTACTCAGACATCTTGTTTCCTGGAACCTACATTCTTTTTCCTTTCTCTAGTTGACTCAAGGCTGTTGGTTCTTTCCAGCTCAGCTCTGAATGCCCTGCTTCATCCTCTCCACTAAAAAATCCTCCAAGTCTCTCTCTCTAGGTCTCATTTACTCAGTCTCCATAGGGAGTGGCTAAGCCTCATTATCTGCCAAGGAAGCTTCCAGTCGCACTCAGTTCAACTTAATTGATTCTATCAAAAGGCTTTCCCTTCTGATGCAGGATAACTATGTTCAGGTGAGTAGGACAATATTCCCTTACCTTTATATGCCACAATTTGTTCAATTATTCCCCACTTGATAGGCACCCTCTTTTTTCCAGTATTTTGCTACCAAGAAAAGTGCTACTTCAAACATTTTGGCATATGTGGGGCTTCTTCCTCAAACAATACTTTCTGTGTTAACTATGCACACATATTGGCTAAAGCTTACTTCTCAAACAAGAATCTAAAAGTACTTTTTCTTCTTATAGGGATGTTAAACCATTTGCACTAATTAATTTTAAGGACCAAGTTCATTCGTTGACTAGTCTCCTCTCATATATGGCTTTATCTTTGAGAAAAGTCCTTAAAGACTTAATTTCCAAAATACTTGTCTTGAATTTACTTATTCTATAACTTCAATTGTGCAACACTGCTCAGAATCAGGGAGTAAGGAGGGAAGGACCATCTAGCTAGTCTAGGTAGGTAGCACAACATTTTTGTGTTAAAGTTGTATTCGCAGGAGTATGACTAGGAGACCTCCATCAGCACTTTCTCTACTTGTAGGACAATCAGTTGTTTGGCCTATGCTTGAAACATTCCCAGCTCGATCTTGAGATCTGCTGGCTTAACTTTTGAGTATCAAAAGAAGTCAACCAGCCTTTAGGAAATATGTACTATGGGATAGAGAATCAGAGTAGGGTTATAGTAATAGATATAAGTATACTATGTCTAAAAATCTCTATTCAAATACATATATAATCTATATTAAAATATGAGTTTTAGAGGAATTTTAGTAATCTAAAAAATTGAACTAACATAGGACATTTTATTACTCAATAATTTCAGATAAAAGAGGTGCTGATGTACTCGACTCAGTATCACTTGCCACAGGTTCATTCCTGTGGGAAAAAATACTTCTTACATTGGATAAAGGGACTCAGATAATTCTTTAAAACTTGGTTTGACTGGGCATATTTGTTATTAAAAATTCTTTTTTTGTTGTTGTTTTCCCCAAATGGAGCGATCAATAGATAGGGAGAGAAAATAGATTTTTCTTAATTAAAAGAAAAAGAGAGTGGTGGGAGTGCTACAGATGTGAAATTCTTCATGTGATTATATTAGTTTTACTTAGCTGTTTTACATTTTTATAAGAGATCTCTGAAGTAATCTTTATTTTTGACATGTAAAGAAAAACTGGAAAAAAACTTTAGGACTGAGGACTTACCACCTGAAAATGGAGAGAGTATTAAAATTTATGTTTACTATTAGTGATGTTTTGTCCCCATGCATGTAAACAAGACAGGCTTTTTGTTTTTAAAGAGGCTAGAACTATTCAAATCATTGAAAAACAGACTACCATTTTAATGACTATAGTATTGATAGATGGCTAAGAAGTAGTCTTAAGGGTTTACAAAACCATTTATAAAACCCATGAAAGGCATCACTGTGTTAATAGGTACTACACTGATGGTGAATCCAATCTGATTGGGAATAGCTCTAAACCCCTTACTAATAATCCTTAATCCTCATATTAAATATTGTATATTTCATGGACCACTAAGCAAAGTCCCAAATCCTTTTTTCTACTTCAGTTCCTTGAAACAAGTAATAGTCATTTCTTTCTCCTTCACTGTAAAAATGAAAGTACTCTCAAAAGACAATTAAGAGCATTAAGGTCATTAAGAGCAGGGCCAACTCTAAGTGGAGTATGCAGTTTGTCATTGGCACTCCATCTCTCTCCCATTGCCCAATCTGCCACTCCTTACCCAATTGTCCCCATTCAGGATAACAATAACTTAAAAATGGAGACTTGCTATTTAACCAACTGAATTAAATTGTATCCCATGCATAAGCATCTATATTTTAACAGAAGTCTCCTGAATATACAATGCATTAATCCAGTGATAGGAAGTACAAGCAATATGGTAGATTGGTGGAAGAGACAATGAGAGAAATGAGAGGAAGCTGGGGAATTCCTCTTTACCTACGAATAAAACTGTTCTTCATAGTGGCACCATTCTCCCAATCACTCAAGCTTGACATCTGGGAGTTATTAGTGATTCTTCCCTATTGCTCAAACCTACATGTAGTTAACAAGAAAAATAGGTCCTTTGAATCTTCACAACCTTTCACATTGGTTCCCTCTTTTCCATTCTCACTGTCTCTGATCTAGTTGGTACATTTATAACCTCAAGCTTAAAACACTGAGACAAACTCCTCACATGTCTCCCTATCTGAAGTTTTTTGTTTGTTTTTTAATATACCCTCCATACCACTGTTTGGTTAACCAGTTGGAAGATGATATGGTTTCATTGTTGGTCTTGAATTCCCAGAGCTTATCCCAGCAAATGCAAAATCATTGACTGCCTCAGTGGCTACTCATTCCATAAAAGACAACATTGAGATTCTTTTGCTAGTCATTTAAGTAATACCCTCAGTTACTGTTCAAGATTTCTATTCCACCACTTCTCTAAACATAGTGTTGTTGTATCTTAGAGTCAGAACGTCCTGGGGTCAAATTCCTTGTTATGTCACCTCCTGGCTATAGGAATATAGGAAGAGATGATGCTTGGGCTTTATGTGCCTCAGTTTATTTATCTCTAAAATGGGTATAATATTTGCACTAACATGTAGGGCCATTGTGAGGAAAGTGTTTTATGTTATTACATCCATCTTATGCTACAGATTAATTAGAACCAGCTATTACAGAAATGGTGTGATATATTCGGAACAATGCTAATTCTTGCCTTGGCGGACTTGAATTCAAATCCTGGCTCTATCTCTTACTACATATGTGACATTGGCTAGGTAAGGTCAATTCTCTGGCTCACAGCTTTCTAAATCTGTAAAACATAGTGATTGGATTAGATCATCTCACAGGAATCTTTCAGCTCTAAATTCTCCAATCCATCCTCCAAGGATAAATTGTCCTCTACTACTTCTGAGGCTTTGCTTATAAACATTCCTCTGCCTTGGATGTATCTGTACCTTGAATGTACTCTTACCTCATCATGCTTAGCTCAAATGCCACTTCCTCTGGAAAGACCTATGAAGCACTCTGTGTTGAAGATATATGCACCCATATTCTTCCAGAGTTCAAAGCACTTTCCCGGAGTTAGTTATGTCAATTAGGGAGAATTAACAGTTTCTTGGATACCACTGGAGTTGACTTGATGGTCATTTAGTAGAGGGTACCTGTCTCTGGGAACCTACTGCGTTCGCAGCAGGATAAAGTAAAGTTCCACAAGGTGACTAAACTGTCGGTAGACTTAATCACATTATTAAAAGCTGAAGTTCCAGCCATGCACTTTAGTCATACAATTAGAGCATCTTGATTTAAATGAAGTCTAGTTCCATTAGTAATGCCCTTTGAACTTTTCTGTTTTAAAAACTATTGAATAAGAAAAACACCCCAAAGTCTATTAATGAGTTAATAGAATATGTATATGTGTATATATATGTATATAAACACACATATAGTTTGTGTGTATATACATAGAAGTGTACCTTTTTTCTTTTTTCTTTTGCTAAGTAGTATTTATTCTGACAGAGAACATGCATTAAGACGTTATTGAGAACATGGAGGTGAGGCTGTACATAATGTTTAGTGCAGTCACTGATCCAGAAATTCAATGCATAATGGTTTGGTGTGCTTTGAATGCTCTGACCAATGTAATAGTGGTGTAAAGGTTATCAATTACTTCAGGCATCACTGAAAACATGGATATGCTACATAATGCTTTGTGTAGGCATCACTGACCCAGAAAGTGTCACTGTAATAGTTTGGTGTCTCTTGAATGTTTTGACCAGTATAATCTGAAGTGTAAAGGTTATCAATTATTGTTGGCATTACTGAACACACTTTTGTTTCCAGCGATGTTTACACAAATATTTGTGTATGATGCCTCCTTCTTTTATTTTCAGTAACACAGGGTGCTGCCATAATCCAGCTGCTTCCTTGTAGCCAAAGTGAATTTAAAGTCTCTCTCAGTATTTTACTTAGATACTGGTGTCTATGAATGCACAGATCAACAAGATAACTTTACCTTAAATAAGAAAGAAAGGTTTCTTATAGTAATTTTAAAAGCAGGTGAGCCATGTATTTGAAAATATTACGATAATTTAATACATATTTTATATAGTATATTTCTATTATGCTACTCATAGAGTAATAGATAGAGTCCAAGGTTGGGAATCAGTTTCAATATAATTTCATCAGTGGAAATTACATTAAAGAAGAGGCACTGGCATCTGCTTTGTTGCTGCATCCTCAAGCCTATAGGACTTTTCCATCTGACTTGCAGGTGAAACCTCCATATTTGTTGTCTCCTTCATTAGAATGTAAGTTCCTTAAGAGCAGGGACTGTCATACTGCTCTGTTTGTACCCCCAGCACTTAACACAATGCTGTGCGCATAGGCTTCATTTAATAAATGACTTCATTCTTTCATTCAGGGTGAACTGGGTTCAATTCTACCTTCCAATGTTTCCTACCGGTAGGACCCTCTAAGTAAGTCACTCAAGGTCTAGATGCCTGAGGCAACTCCTAACTTTTATCCATTAGGTCATAAATGGCTTAGCTCTGTTGGTGGAGTAATTTCCCATCAGATTTCACATTAATGATATCACAGATCACATATTTTAGTAAATTTATGTTTAAATTAAATACTTTAAAACATTTGTGTGGATTCTGTACACACACACACACACACACACACACACACACACACACGCAGATCATAACCCCTCCAAACCTTAGTGGATAGTTTCAGGAACTTCTAGGACAAATAATTTATCACAAAATGGCCAATCTTTTGGTGATGAGTATTTCTGACCTTACCTAGCCTTGTCCTCAGATGGTAAATTTAATTGTCCTCAGATGGTGAAATTACAATTTGTTGTGAGAATTATGGTATCTAAATTGGTAGGACTTGAGAGCTTGGGGTCCACTATCATAAATGAATGACAACAGTTACCTCCACACCATGGTTTGGTATCTAAGGAGGAGGACTCAGTCAAGGAGCACATTTTAAAGACTGTTCACCATTGACTTACTTTAATAAAACATTTAATATTTTCAAACGATACAAGAGGCAGCATGGTGTATTGGATAGAGAAGTGGCCTTGGAGTCAGAACGACCTAGCTTCAAGGGCCTGTCTTTACTGACTATGTAAATCTTGTCAAGGCATCTAGTCTTTTAGTGTTCCAGGTGAACATGCAAGACAATCGGTGACAGAGGAGGTCCATTGGGGAAGGGAGTGTCCACATGGAGAATTCCCTTTTATAATGAAATCACAGGTCTTGATACACACATGCACACACATACACATATACATTCATACTTTTTTTAGCTGAGTTTTGCTGGGTTACATTATGATAGCTTAAGGTATTAAATAATTTTATAAATATCCGCTAGTATAATATGTTGATTGAGTTCTTATATCATTTCCTTCTCAATGTGATATGCTACATAATAGTATATATCCACTTCATATATTCCCTACGGGTTCATGGGTTTGATAGCCAGTTATATATTGAGAATAGTTTAACATAGCATCAAATCAATGATAATATGCAATGTTCCTGACAAATTACATTATTAGTAACTTTCACAGCATGGCAACCTTTATTATTATTCAGAATGAGAGACAGATATGGGTCTTTTGGGAAAAGCACAGCTGGAAAAATGGGCACAGGGTTATTCTCAGGGGATACTAATTTAGAGAGCTGCTTGTAGGGACATTCAGACTGAACTCTCCAAAGATTATGGCTGTGATAAATGTTCAAAGGATATGATCAGGTAGTTTTGGAGGAAGAAATTAAAACTATATAGTCATATGAAAAAAAAATTCTCTAAATCATTATCGATTAGAGAAATGCAAATTAAAACCACTTTGAGGTACCATCTCATAACAACCAGGTTGGCTAAAATGATAGAAGGGGAAAATTAAAAATGTCAGAGGGGATATGAAAGAATTGGAATACTAATACACTGTTGGTAGAACTGTGAACTGATCCAACCATTCTGGAGAGCAATCTGGAATTATCCCCAAAGAGTTATAAAAGCATGCATACTCTTTGACCCAGCAATACCATTACTGGGTCTGTTTCTCAAGGTGATCAGGGAAAAAGGAAAAGAATCTATATGTTCAGAAATATTTATATCAGCTCTCTTTGTGGTGACAAAGAACTGGAAATTAAGGGGATGCCCATCAATTGGGCAATGTCTGAAAAAGCTGTAATGCATGATTGTGATGGAATACCACTGTGCTATAAGAAACGATGAGCAGATTGGTTTTTAAAAGAATGGAAAGATTTGCACAAAATAAGTAGAACTAAGAGAACATTGTATATAGTAACAGCAATATTGTTCAAAGGGTAAATGTGAATGATTAAGCTATTCTGAGTTACATGAATATTCAAATCAACTGTATATGACTTATGAAGGAAGATGCTATCCACCTCCAGAGAAAGACCTCATATATGGAAATATGTATTGTATAGTTTCACATGTCTATCCGTGTCAAATATAGACCTTCTCTAGTACAGGGTTGAGAGGGAGAGAAACAGCTTGGATGTAATATGTAATTAATTTTTTTTTAAAAAGTTGATGGACCTGAGGTTAAGAATCCCTGGAAGTGACCCTACTGGACATATAGTCTACCACCCCCCCCCATTTTATAGATGATGAAACTGAGGTTCAAAGTGAATAAGTGACTTACCCAAGGTCACACAGATTATAAATTTTTATAGAGTTGGAAGGAACCTCAGTGGTAATGTTGGTCAGCCTCCATAATTTGCAACTGAAGAAAGTGAAGCTATAGTTTAGATGATTAGAGGCAGCTAGGCGACCCAGTAAACAGAATATTCCATTTAGAGTCAGCAAGACTAGTCAAAATCCTGCCTCAGACACTGTAAGCTGTGTAACCTTCAACAAGATGCTTAAGTTCTCTCTGCCCCAACTTCCTCACTTGTAGAATGAAGTTAATAAGATCAGCTATCTCCCAGGGTTTTAGTGAGGGTTAATGATATAACATGTGTCAAGTACTTTGTGAATCTCAAAGCATTATACAAATGCTAGGTAACATCATTATCATTATTATTACTCTAAATATTGTTTTATTATTATCATTGGTCTAAGGTCCCACAGGTAAACAAGCCTCATGTATTGGATTTTAACCCAGGCCTTCATGCTTTTACAACCTAAATTCTACCTTTTATTCTGTGATGCCTCTACAGCTCTTGCAAAAAATTGATACAAATAACAGAAAAGTATTATACAATAGAGGTAGTGACTGTTTTGGATAGAAAGAATCTGAAGGCAGGGAATAAGACACAATTTTCCCATTGGCTACTGCTCTGAGTGCCAGGGACCGTGTGGTAACAACAGCCCACAGGACCATGGTTGCCTCAGAAAGGGGGAAATTAGGAGCTCTCACACTAGGAGGGTCCAGAGTGGGAGAGTATTTGGGGAATAAGGGTGGGTGTTTTTATTTTGGATGCAAACCCCAGGATGGACTGTTGCAGCAGGGTGAGCTAGCCTATGCAGCTAGGTGCTGCAGTGGGTAGAGCGATGACCCTGGAGTGAGCAAAACTTGAGTTCACATATGACCTAAGACACTTATTAGCTGTGTGAATTTGGGTAAACCTGTTTGCCTCAGTTTCCTTATCTGTAAAATGGAGATGATAATAATAGCATATACCTCATAGGGTTGTTGTGAGAATCAAATCAGTTAGTGTAAGCACTCAGAGCCAACATTGCAGGTGCTTCCTTCCTTCCTTGTACAGAAGTAGAGGGTTCCCCATCAGTGAAGATTTTAAAGTAAGACTAGATGATATTTGTTAAGGCCTTCGGAGAATGGATTTTTTATCAGGTACGTGTTGGACTACATTGCCTGTGAGATCTCTTTCAACTCTCATATTCTGTGATTCTGATTTTCTCTTATTTTGATCATCGAATAGTAGAAAGAGACCTGGGTTCAAATCCTGCTCTGATGCTTACTACCTAACGTGACTTTGGGCAAGTCATTTAACCTCATGGTTCCTTATCTGTAAAATGAGGGGTTGGACTAGATAGCCTCTGAGGTCCTTTCTAATTTAGTTCTATAATCCTATAACTTGGTTCCATTGTGATTTCCTTTTCACTGTGGTTTTATAGCATAGACCCTAAGGGTAGTGTTAGGTCATAATCAAAATCCAAACATGTATCATCAGTGGCAGGTCAATATTAGAGTATTAAAAGGGGCTACATACAATTCAAAGAACTTTTTTATATATTCACTCTGCATGAAAATAATTATAGTCAGGTTATCTTGACTCGAATTTCTCCATTTTAAGGAATATCAGGTTTATGGCATTAATAAGAAAAGAGGGTTGATCCTGTAGTTAAGAAAACTATCTCTGTCACATTCTAACTGTGTCATCCTGGACACGTAACTCAATCTCTGAATGTCTTAAGAAACTCTCTGAAATTACAATTTTTAAAACAGTTATTAATCTGTATCTGGTGGAAGAAGTTTCTAAACTAGAAGTTTTCTACCTGGCGGGTCAAACTTGCAGCCAGGGGAATATTCCCAAGTGTGAAATTTAATTGGGGAATGTTTAATAAAATAAATAAAAATAAATTAAAACATAAAGTTAATTTGTGATTTTCTAGGTTAACATGCAGCCTAGAGAGATCTATTTTTATTTGAGTTTGACACCACTGACTGCAGCAATGAAATCACAGATCTCACCTCCCCCCATTCTTTTATAAATTTGTCTGTTGATATTCCATTATTTATTTTTTTTAAAATAAGGTCCTAAAATGAATTGATAAGTAAATTAAAAAGTAAAAAGTGAGAGATACCAGTAGCCTATACCAGGAATTGGAATTATGAAATAATTTTCTGGTAGTTCTCCAAGGCACATTTGGATAATCCCAGGAACAGACAATCCAGAAGTCCCAATCCGAGGGTAGTGGTAGTTTGGTGGTGAGGGGAAATGTTGGTGAGCAGGTGTCAATTCTAGATATACCGTTCTCTTCTTGTGGCTGTGTTCATCCGACCTTAGCTACTCCTCCCACTTTTCCATCTCCTTCTCTGAGGATTTTCCTCTACACCAAGCCAGAGAAAAAGGGAAGGAAAAGCCAAGTCCCAGGCTGCAATAAAACTCCCAACAAGACTGCAAGACTGCTTCTTTTCTCTCTCATTCTTGGATTTCATAAAAATTAATCAATAATTTTCTTTCTTTCAACTCTTAAACTCCAGTGGAAAAACTACCCAGGCAAAATAGCAGAAATCTAGCTTTTCCTCTTTCTGGGTGCTCTACAGGATGTTCCTAAAGTCTGGATACATAAGCAAAAATGCATATTTTCAAGAAAGGAAATGAATGAAATTTTCCATCACATTTTATTTAATTGGAATATTAACAAATAACATCTTTGATATGATTTCTATCATTTGTGATGCAAAGCTTGATGCGCTTTGCAATATTCACGTGAACTTGATGCAATAATTCCACTTTGCTGTCAATTCTAGCACATTCACTTTTTATGCATTCAATCGAGTTTGTTGCATCTGTGATTTTCGTTGAGGACACCTTCTCCTTTAGCATACCCCAGAAATTCAATTACCTTCCTGATATCATGGTCTTCTTTGAGAATGAAGGACAAATCGCGACCTGTGGGTAGCCCAAGCTGCCTAATGTGGACCCAACTGGCCAGTTCCAGTTGGGCAACCTAGCATCTATCCTCCCTTTTCCTCCCCTCCCCTCTCATTTCCTCTTCAGTCCTCTCCTCTCCTCCTCTCCCCTCCCCTCCCCTGATATCTTGGGGATTACTGCCTACATTTCTTTCTTAAAGATCATGCCTAAAACCCAGTCCACTCTAGCTCTCATTGATTGGCCAACAATGCGTCCCTGACCAAGAACTACTGTTTCTCTTTTGGCCAGAAATTACCCTCAGGGTCTCCCCCTTAGAGTATGATTTTTTTTAATTAAAAGGACCATCCTGTGGTTCACTTATTAAACATACTTAGTCATTGAATGGGCTCTGCTGCAGTCAAAGTGAGAACTTGGAAAGACCTTGGCTTAAAAAGGCCAAGGTCTCCCACTAAATCCTAGGCCATCTCCAGTGGTCCTGATCTCTATCTGGCCACTGCACCCAGATGGCTCTGGAGGAGAAAGTGAGGCTGGTGACTGCACAGCCTTCCATCACTGTAATCCAATTCACTTGCAAGCCATGACATCACCTTCCTGATATCATGGTGCTTTTTGAGAATGAAGGACAAATCAAAACCATGATGTGTGTGCACAGCTTTGTCCTAGAGTCCAGACCTGAACATATCAACTAGCTGGCACTGTCTTTCTCAGAAGCATCTGCTCTCCCCTTTCCAGTACTACAGGTTCTCAGCCACAGCTGCTGCTTCTCTTCCACTTGCTGCTTTCTCATTGAGCTTTAGCTGCCTAACATAACTTAATCAGGAAAGGTCGATCGATCTATGAATCATACTGCCTCTTCTTCACCCAACCTCAGGCTAGTTGAAACTCTGGAGTATCTAGGAGACATATGCTCCTGTGATTTCTGTCACACCCAGCAAGCGTCCCTCTCTTGTGTACTGATCTCCTTGGCATCACTTAGACAGTGTTGAACGAATGTTAAATATCTATATCATACTTCCTTTGTGTTGTTTTCTGGTCAAATATTGTAGCTTTAGCAACTGAAGTCCATGATTAGGGATAATATTAGTTGAACTCCTGCATGGCAAAAAACTTTGATGTACAGGCAAATGTTCCTTAAACTCCTGATGCTATTCTGACATTATCATCGTCATTATAATCATCATTATCACCACCATCACTTTTGCATTTTCACTTCTGCAATACCTTCTTAACAAGACCTTAGTTTTTCTAGGGTCCAACTTGTAATTATGGATGCATAGCAATACTACTTTGATAATTGTTCACCATATTACAGTGATTGTGTTAGGATTTCTCACTGTGCTTTGTATTTTGTTCATGTTTTAAAGATTAAAAAATATTAAAACACCTAAGTGACAGTATATCTTTGGTTCATCGGAAAAAGCTGGATTTATTCAGTTGGAATTTCTATACTGGAAGACATATAGTATTCATTCAATTTAATAATTGCTAACATATATATTTTTCCTCACAATTTCTTTATAAGTCTGGCCAACTAAATCCATTATGATAATGCTTTTTCAATCACATTTATACATTATGTGGCCATATTAAAAGCCAGTTTTCACATTCTTTATCTATCCAACCCAGATGCTATTATTTTTTTTTCTTCCTATTCACTCATTCCTACACAATCAGCAATTTCCCCCATACAGACACACATTATATTGTTTAAAAAAAACACCTAGAGTCAGGATAAGGTGAATTAACAACATTAACAAAAGATTCCTTCCTGTCTAATGTGTGATCCATGTTATTGCACTGGAGATGATTTCTCCTCTCATTCCAGTATGCCATAGCACTCCTGGCTGGGTCTGGGGAAGCTCCGAATCTGAGGGAACTCTTCCTTCTATGTCCATTTTGTCTTAGTTATAGGTCACCATGGTTCCACAGCTGTTAAGGAAGTTGAGTTTTCTGCATTTTGTTCTTAATTCCCTAATTATTTCCTAAAGGAATCTTTGTTCATGGAAGCAGCTATCAGCAGATCAATGGAAAAATTTGCCTTGATGACTGGCCTATGACTGTCAAGCTCTGGGATATCGTATTAGGTTCTAGCCAGGAAGGGCATGCTGTGGTAGGGGGAATTAGGTCGTTCCCCGATTGACTTGATGGACTTTAAACAATGCAAACAAAAATTCTGAGAATCCAAAGGTGAAATAGTGAGTCTGTTTTATTAAGCCTAGTGTCAAGAAAATGATCTTTCTTAATAAATATTAATTGATGATTAACCTATATAAAAAAAAAACAAGAGGACATGGTATTACAGCATATGGGCCTAAAATTTTGCCCTTTGCCCTGCTCATAATAGCATTCTTTTCTTCACCCAGGAAGCATTATAATTGAGTTAATTGAACCCTTCTTCTTGTTTCTAGCTGCTACCATCATCACTTTTTTTTTAGTGAAATTGACTTTTATTTTTAAATTGACCTTAAAGAAGCATTGGTTTTCTTTTCTGTCAAAAAGTCCATATGCTGCCCTCCTTTTTCTCTCCTAGACAACATATTTTGATCTAAACTTTCTGTATCCCTGTCTTTGTTCTTTTATTATTCTCCTTGATATTGTCGGTGTTGTTCATAAGTTGTTTTTCAGTTGTGTCTGACTCTTTATGACCCCATTTGGGGCTTTCTTGGCCGTGGCTTGCCATTTCACTCTCCAGTTCATTTTACAGATGAAGAAACTGAGGCAAACAGAGTTAGTTGACTTGCCCAGGGTCACACAGCTAGTAAGTGTCTAAGGCCAGATTTGGACTTAGGAAGTTGAGTCATCCTAACTGCAGGCTGGGCAGTCTATATCTTTAGCTGCCCGGGAGAGACGTCTAATACAGGCTTTATATGCTCTAGGTACCTGCCTTGAGAGGTTTAGAGAGACTTATTAACGTGTTGACTACAAAATAATGGACTTGTGGCCATAACAAGTCTCTCCTCAGTCACAGAGGCTGATTGTGATCTATGTTGGTAAAATATATTGATGAAATTCCTTAGTGAGGAACACAATAGCCTGTATAAGGCTTGTGCATAGAATTGCCAGAAAGTTTTGAGTATACAGAATTCTAAGTTGTACAAAGCACTTCACATCTATTATCTCATCTGATCCTTGTACAACCATGTGAAGTAGGGGCTATTATTATCCCCATTTTTACATATGTGGAAACCGAGACATATGGCGATTCAGTGACCTTGACTAGGGTCATAGCGGTTGTAAGTGTCTGAGGTAGATTGTGAACAGGGGTTTTCCTAACTCCAACACTCCCTCCATCGTACCACCTAGATGCTTTAAGGTAAGAAGGTAAAAATATATTTCATAATCTAATTTGTTGGTGTTGGGGCAAACTTTTGGACTAAGACATGAATGGATGCAAATAATTGCCTGACTATTTAAATTGATTTGTCATAGGGGATGCTGGGCCATGGCTTTTAAATGATTGGTTTTTTGTTTCCTGCAGTCCATGAAATTAAATTGTGGTTGGGCTTCCCACAAGAGAGCTTTAATAGACATGAAAGACCTTTGACCTCATTTTTTACCCAATTGACAGTATTACCCTATTTACCTTCTGAGTTTAACACATTAAAGAAATATGTCATGTCGAATGTGGAAACTGACTCAAAAAATTTTCCACTTTATTTTAAGTTTATCTTAAGTGCGTTAATATACCTGATTTTATGGTTTTAATTCAGTTTCTTCATAATAAAATATTTTATTTCCACTATATTAAAAAATGAAGGCAAATTATTTATTGTCTTCAACCACGTTAGATATATACTGCTTCTAATTCTCAGTCATTCAATCAAGTATTCAGTAATGAAACTGACATTGTCCTGATGCCCTGTAGTGATGTGACTGATCAGTGAAGTCCATAGCCTGGCACATGACTGGATCAGGCCTGGGTATTTAAACAGTTGGTAGATGCCCATGATAAACTTTGATTCAGTGATTATATCTTCTCACCTGATGCTCTGGCGAGGTAGGGAGTGATCAAGGTATTCTTGAGCACAGTGAGTGAGACCTCGTGTGACTGGACATTTAACTCTTTTAAAAGCAAACCATTGTATGTGCCTGTTCTAGCACATCCACTGTGCTTTTCGGAATAAGTTCAATTTTAAAATTTTACGTACTATTTTTTTTTTTGAGGAGGGAAGTCAGGACATTTGGGGTAAAGTGACTTGCCCAAGGTCACACAGCTAGTAAGTGTGTCAAGTGACTGAGGCTGGATTTGAACTCAGGTCCTCATGACTCCAGGGCCAGTGCTCTACTCACTGAGCCACTAGCTGCCCCTTATGTACTATTTAGTATTTGAAAAGGCAACATTTTTGTACCCCTCTCCAGAAATATTATTGTCAACATTCTGTAAAATTTTCAGTAAATAGGTAAAGGTTATTTTATATGGAACTAGCTTTGTTTTTCCATTTTGATAGATACTTATACACATGCACTATTTTAAAAATTATCACTCTTCTACAAACCTTCACAAATTGAATAGCATATATATGTACATACACATATATACATATATATGTGTGTATGTATGTGTGCACACACATTTTGTATTGATGGTACCTGTAATTTTATTGATGAAAGGAGCTCCCTAAATGCAATTGTGTGAGTACTCTGTCTCTCTGTCTCTCTCTCTTTCTGTCTCTTTCTCTCTTTCCTTCTCCCTCTCCCTCTCTTTCTCTCCTCTCTCTCTGTCTCTCTCCCTCTCCCTCTCTGTCTGTCACTCTCTCCCTCTCCCTCTCCCTCTCCCTCTGCCTCTCTGTCTGTCACTCTCTCCCTCTCCCTCTCTCTCTTCCTCTTTCTCTGTCTCTGTCTTTCTGTCTCTCTCTCTCTCACACGCACACATACATATTGTATTTGATGTGTATATATTTTCAATATTGTCTGTGCCTTCAAAAACCTTAAAATTCCATTAGCGAAGCACATCCTAATATGTCAAGAATATAAAAGCCATTGAAGAAAAGACTAGCTCTTAATATTTTTAGTAGCTAAATGTTTGTTAAAGATTCATTCCACACACACCCCACACACATATATGTACATACACATATACAAATTCAAATGTATGGATATCTGTATCTATCTACACACATTCATATACATATATACATGCACACACATATGTACATATATATGTATATATGTGTATATATATACATATATATATATATATACACACACAAAACACACAGAGATAACAAATATATGCATTTCTAATTACTTTAAACCTTCTAGTATCTGTGGCTTTGTAACTGTGGGGACTTCCTTTTCTGACACTGATCATAGCTCTTACATACCTTGGAAGACAATTTCAAAATTTCTTTGGTCAAAAAACAAACAAACTGATCCCTTGATGGTCGACATTCTGACAATGAATATCTCACAATGTAGCTGGGTTGATTCTTGGGTTCTCCCTAGTCTGTCACCACACTCATACTTGAAGATTTTCTATCTTGGCAGGACCCACCAGAATTGGATCTTCTTTTTTTATTTATTTATTTTTTTTATTTTTTTTTGCTTTTTGGCAGGGCAATTTGGGTTAAGTGTCAAGTGTCTGAGGCCAGATTTGAACTCAGGTCCTCCTGACTCCAGGGCCGGTGCTCTACTCACTGCACCACCTAGCTGCCCCTTGGATCTTCTTTTAGATCTCATTCAAGAGCACAGGATCATTTCCACAACATAATGGGTCACCTGAATTAGCTTTTATAGGAAGCATAGATCCATATGAATATACTTGTTGCATAATCCATAATTTTGAAATATCCTTGCCACTGCCCCCCTTCATATGTAATCCCAACTAATTCTAGAAATCAGTTCCCCCTGGCAGGCGTATGTTGGAACTAGCTCAAAATGTCTTGGGAAATATGCTGCTAAATTATCAAGGTGAACATTTATATCTCAGAAATCAGCAAATTCTACAAGTCAGGGCATGATTTATTGTTTGTTAATTGTCTAGACATGAGAAAGTGATGGGAAAAATGTCAATAACATAAATTAAACTTAAAAGTGTATCATTTTTACACATTTTCCACCCAAAGACCTGATTGTTAAATATTTATCAATGCACCCCTACTTCTTGGACCTATTGAGCTTTTAACTTTCCTCCCCACAAAAGACTGGCATTGCTAGACCATATCATTGCTCCTTAATAAAGGTATTCAGTGGTATTGAACTTGCCAGAACAAGGATATTTTTTGGAATGTCAGGCACTTGTTGATGCATATGTGGGTATGTGAGTATGTGTGGATACATGATTCAGATGAACGCCTTCTTCAAATTACTCATGTTTCCCCCTTGTTGTAAAGGAGTAGTGTTTAGTTATAGAATGGCAGAGGATGTTTAAAGACCACTATTCATTACTAAAACTGTTACTGAAGAACATGGTCTGCTACCTGTGAGAATTCTACATAAAAGAACAAAGTAACCTTGCTGCAAGAATCACTTAATTTCTCAACTCAATCAATATTTATTAAGCACCTTTTATGTGCCAGGCACTATGCTAAGTGCTGGGGATACAAAGAAAAGATGAAAGATGGTCCCAACCTTCAAGGAACTCACAATCTTCTCGAGTCATGACTTCATAGTATATACCAAGTACAAGATTCTTCTGTCATCCTTTTCTAAGAATAAACCTGTATTGTTAGTTATATCACCTAAGACAGAAGTGAAGAACCTGTGACCTCGAGGCCACATGTAGCCCTCTAGGTCCTCAAGTGCAGCCCTTTGTCTTCACAAATTTGGATTCAATCAAAGGCCCACACTTGAGGACCTAGAGGGCCACATGTGGCCTTGAGGCCACAGGTTCCTCACCCCTGACCTAAGATATAGCGATAGTTGTCTTTTGCTCAGTGTTTGTGACTATTGTCTTGGCTACGAACCAAGAAGGGTAGTATCAGCCACTCATACCAGGTTATCTACTGCTACAGGGCCCAGCTTATGCTATGAAATTTCCAATGAGGACTGGGTTGTTCAAAGACCTTGATAACTTACCTCTTCATGCTAAGCACTTCACATTAGTAACATCATAGGAACCCTGATTAATCTTAGTCTTAAAGTGGATATGAGAGGGCATCTGGACAAGACATTTTCCTGAGGAATTAAAATCATCCCAAATCTGAGGGTATAAGTTATCTGCCCACAAAGGACATTTTTCCAAATAAGTCAGATTATTTATTATCTTATTCATACTATGATGTGATATATTTATTTGGGGTTAATCTTGGCTCCCCCACCCCAATTTATTTTCAGAACAAATTAATTTGAAAGGTTATTAGTGATTATATTCATTCAGTGACTATACATGCATAAGTAATTATCAACTTCCTTGTATCATGTTTCTCTTTATCAAATGGGAATAATGTGTGTGTTTGTGGGTGTGTGTTTTCTTTCCCTCATCTCTGGGTTGTCACAAAAATAAAGGAATATAAGTCAATCACATAGTGAATGTTGGCACTAGAAATTATTAGAGATCATCTATCTACCTGCATAGATAGGTACATATCTATGCACATACACACAGATAACATATAATGTATATATGTGTATTTATAAAGATCTCTAATTATTTTAAACCTTCAGGTATCTATGGCTTTGTCACAGTGGGGACTCCATTCTCTGACACTGATCACAGTTCTCACACACCTTAGAAGACAATTTCAAAGTTTCTTTGGTCAAAAACTCCACAAATCTCTATCTACTAGAGATTTTTAGAGATTAGCCAGTTCATCCTCTTCCTTTTATGGATGAGAGAAATGAGATCCAGAGACTTGCCCAGCATGGCACACAGGGTAAGCTTCCGAGGCAATTTTCAAACCCAGGTCTTCCTCACTCCATGCCCAGTGTTCCAATGCCCTGGTAATAATAATATTAACCTATGAAGGATTTTATAGGAAGGCACAGGCAGGAAATGCACATAACAAAATGGTATAAATGAGAGCTAGCTGTATCATTGAAGCAACCCCTCCACACTCACGTGGTCCTGAATCAACTGAAATATTATAGGTGATGATACTAAGAGTAATATTAGCTATAGTTTATATTTATATAGTACTTTAACATTTGCAAAGAACTTTACAAATACTATCTCATTTTATCCTTACTACAATCCTGGGAATCAGACAATATTACTATTCCTATTTTGCACATAAAGAAATTAAGGCATACAGAGATTTAAGCAATTTCCCCAAGGTCGCATAGCTAGTAAGTACCTGGCACTGTATTCGAACTCAGTTCTTCCTGACTCCAACTCCAGTGCTCTATCTACTGTGCCACCTAGCAGCCTCAATAATAATAGCTTAGCGATGTGTACCAATCTTGTCTTTTCAAAACATCTTCAATTTCATCATATTCACACGGTTTATCACTCCAGATAGTACCATCAGAAGAAGGAATTGGCTACCCTTTAAGGTCCATTCCAATTCTCAATCTGTGATGCCATGATTGTAAATATTAACTCACCATGTCATGTGTTCCTGTAATTTGAACCCAAATTCTGAATTTGGTTGAACTCCACTTAAAATTACAAAAGATTTGCCTATTTATAACTTGGCATCTACATGTTTATTTCTGGATAGTAGGATGAACCACAAATTACCCATGTGAGGTGGGTCAGGATACCTTTTATTATTCCAGAAACAGTTGTCAGAATCAATCTACTCCTTCATTAATTATGCAATGGAGCAAAAATAAAATACTGAATAGGGATTTTGAAAAGAATTTTTAATTTTTTTGTTACTAATACATCAATCTCTACCACTACTGGTAATAACATTGATAGGTGGATGGGGGTAATTATCTCTAATGTCCTTTCCATTTTAACTATTATTTTCTGATTATCACCAACACAACCATCATTATCGACATAATCACCTCTATCATCATCACCATCATCATTACAAAAGAAATCATGGTGGAAAGAGAGCGGAGCATGTTCAGTCTGTGATACATGCTGTCTGTATGGCCCTGGGCAAGTCCTTAACCTCTCAGTGCTCCCAGACAACACTCTAAAATTGTAATTTGCAGAGAAAGTACTACTCTATACCAGTAGAGGAAATTTTCTCACCAGAGACTTCTCTATACCAATGAAACCATAGACAAAAACTAACTCTCCTGCAAAATCACCATCCTCTTGGTTATTATTAATTGGAATTTGGTAAGCTGCCAATTTCAGTAATCATATGCTGACTATTTTTATACTTAGTATATTTAATAAAGTAACCAATCATCACCAAATGTACCAGTTTTGAAACTCTGGATTTTTATCATCAGGTTTGCCTATAACCAGGCTCACTTGTACCAAGAATGTCCACTTGCTTTTATTTTCATTTAGACATAGGGACGTTTCCAATCTATATTTTAAAAAAAATCAGAAAAGGGTTTTGTTGTTGCTAAAAATGGATGTTGAACCCTAATAAAAGAGAATACCTTAGATTGATACCAGATATTCATCAAAAGAGATGAGGCATTTTCTTAAACCCACATTCTTCTGCCATGTTTGTGTGTGCTTGTGTGTGCATGTGTGTGTGTGTGTGTGTGTGTGCATGCATGTGTGTGTGTGTGTGTATGCATGTGTTTTAATTAAGGAGACTTCCAAGAGAGCAAAGGGTCACTGGATAAGCTCATTCATGACATCCTGGCTGTTGAGCATATTTGCTGAGATGCTTCAAGACTCTGTTCTGGAAATTGAAAGAGCAGATAAGTGCCTACTTCAAACTCCCCAGGGAAGTGGTCTATAAAGCCAGATGATAAACCTGAACTCCCTAAGATGTCTGAATAAGGAGCTTGACAGAGTGCAAGGAAAAGGTCATCTTCATTTATCATAGCATTGATTATCCTCTGAGTTACCAATCTTTTCTCACTCACCGGGGCAGTCCTAAGTAAAACTGCAAAATAGTTGAAGTTTCTTTGGTCTGTGGTCATCCTCTTTGGGGGCTTCTTTTCTCTCTGTCAGCATATCCCTACAGCTTTATTGCTGTCCCTGTGAATCCATCAGTTTCCTTCCACTATGATGTCTTCAAGGCCACTATTTCACCTATTACTGATCTTTTTTTGACCTTTCTCCTTTATCAAAAATCACTTCTCATTTTATTATGGGGTTAAAAGTGACATGTCAGAAATCAAATCGGTTCTTCCCTCAATTTCCACGTTTTTATAAATGGTAATATCATCCTCCCCATCACTGAGTCTGCCACTATCTCCCTTTCCTTTGCACCTCACTTTAACATTAAAATTATGTCCAACTTAAAGTATATTTTGCTCTTTTTAAAAGTCCTGTTGTTCCCTTAATGTCTCACACATTCATCACCTCTTTCACTCCCTACGCCATCAAAATATTTAGCACAACTTGCTGCCTTTTTTCTGGTATTCTTAAACTTGGCCACAAATTCATCTCTACTGAAATTCTTTATTGTACACTGCTTCTAGACTGATCATTCTAACACATAGCTATGATCATGTCAGGGCCTTGATCAAATCCTTCCATCAATCAGCCTGCATGTGTTAAGTACATGCTGTGTGTAGGCACTGTGTGAAGTACTAGGGACACAAAGCTGAAAAGTGCAATGATCTCTTCTCTCCAGGAACTTGCGTTCAATAGGAAGGACATAAACATTAACTTATATGAACAAATGGAAGTATATACAGAAAAAAATAAAAAGAGAAATTCAATAAAATACAAGGGAGTTGTTAAAGGAAAGACATGAGCAACTGAGGATATCAGGAAAGGCATCAGGTAAAATGTGCTTTGGCTGCGTCTTTTAGGAAATATGTCAGAGGTGGTACAGTATATATAGCACTAGGTCTGGAGTCAAGAAAATCTGAGTCCAAATCTGGTCTCAGATTACTTACTAGCTATATGACCCAGGGCAAGTCACTTAACCTTGTTTGCTGCACTTTCTTCAACTGTAAAATGAGCTGGAGAAGGAAATGGTAAACCACTCCAGTATCTTTGCCAAATGGTTTAACAAAGTCAGACATGACAGATATAACTGAATAACAACAAAAGGCAAAGGGAAGGAAGATATGGAGAGGGGAGATGATGTATTATGTATGTGGAAGATTGGAGGAGAGGGAAGAAAAATAAGAGAAAAAAGAAAGTTACACGATAACTTTATTATATATTTAAAAAGAATTGCAAGTTATAAATGAAAGATATGCGATTTCATGTACAATATTTTTTTCTATTCTACTATGTTATAGAAATGCTTGTTTGATTTATTAATTTTAGTATAAAATAAATATTTTTTTAAAAAGAAGAGATAGACCCATTTGACTGTAGAATATAGGAGAGGGAGTTATATAAAACGATATTGGGAAGATAGTTGGGAGTCAGATTATGAAGGGTTTTAAACATCCAACAGAGGAGTTTATCTTTTATTTTAGAGGCTTTGTGAAGCCATCGAAGTTGAGTAGGAGAATGATATAATCAAATCTTCACTTAATGAAAACTGTTCTGTGGATAGTGTACAGGATGGACTGGAGTGGGGTGGTGGCATGAGTCAAGGAAATCAATTAGGAGGTAATTGCAATAATCTAGCTGAAGGGAGAAGAGGGCTGGAACTAAAATATGGTGGCTGCGTGAGTACAGATAATAGTTTCAATATAAGACGTCGTAGAGATAAAAATGGCAATATTAGGGAAAAGATTATTCCCATATCAAGTGAAAGAGTGGAGGATAACATTGAGGTTAGATTAAGATAATAGCAAGACTTTCAGTAGAAATAGGGAAGTTTGGTAGAGAGGTGGATCTAGAGAAAAAGACAATGAATTCCATTTTGGGAATGTTGAGTTTAAGATATCTCTGGGACATTCCATTTTGAAGTGTGCAATAGGCAATTGTGATGTGCTATTGGAGCTCAAGCGAAAGACTGGGAAAAGATATTTAGATCTATAAGTCATCTTCAGAAAGATAATGAAACCCATGGGCACTGATGACATCAAGAGAGAAAACGTAGGGAGGAATGAGAAGATTCAGTTCAGAGAAATTAGAAAACTTTACAGCTGAGGACAGGATAAGGATGATGAGCTGGCAAAGGAGACTGATAAAGAATAGGCAGGAAAGTAGGGGGAGAAACAGGAGGGAATAGTGTAAAGAAAGCTCTAAAAGGAAGAGTATCCAGAGATGAGTGTGGTTCATAGCATCAAATGTAGCAAATAGAATAAGAATGAGGACTGAGGAATGGCAATTTGCAGAGTGAAAGATCATGGACGACTTTGGAAAGAACAGTGTCAGTTGGGTAAGTCAGAATCCAGATTGCAAAGGGAGTGAATGGAAAGTGAAAAAGTAGGAGCACCTTTTTTTTCCAGGATTTTGGATATAAAGGGAGAACATAAGATGATAGCATCAGGTAGTAAATAGGGTCTACTAAAGGGTTTTTTTTAATTTTTTTATGATGATGCTAGATAAATAAATTGAGGATAAATTGTGAAAGAGCTTTAGAAAACATAGGAAATTATATTTTAATTTATAGGCAATGACTGTCTCTTTCTCTCTCCCTGCCTTCCCCCCTCTCTCCTTGTGCCCTCCCCCTTTGTCTTTCGTATGGAAAGACAAATATAAATATATAAGTACCATACATATACATATATGCATACATGTATACAGTAAATACACACATATATACATATAAAAATAAACACATACATATATTTGTATTGAAAGGTAATGTAATTGCATCAAAATCATAATGTTAGTTGCTAGCTGAGCAAGCTAAACCCCAAAGTCTCTTCTTTTCCAGGTCAGCATTCTTTGTTAGATTTCACTGTGTCACATGCATTCATGCTATTTAATCCTCTTAGAGTGGCTACCTACCCCACCCTTATGTCTACCTGTCAAAATCTTACTCTTCCAGGACCGACTTTAATACCACCTATGTGATGGAGTCTCTCCTCATTACCCTAGCTATACATGAATTCTCCTGGCTCCTATATATGAATTCTCCTGCCTCTGAATTCCCATAACACTTTGTTTTGTTATGACATTTAACACATCTGCCCTATTAGATGGTAAGCTCTTTGAGGATAGGGAATGTGTCTTTTTTAATTAATCACAGTATCATCACAGAGTACCTACCTGATTTAAAACACTGAAGAAATCTGTTGAATAGATGATAAATCCTGCAATCCTTTATTGCATTCTGTTGACAAGGTGTACTTAATAACATGCTGGCTGAATTAATTAATGAATCATATCAAGATTTTAGGATGGAGCTTGTTTGCTTCCTCCCAAAAGAATGTTGGAATTTTATCAGGGTCAATGGAGGAATTTTTTTTAGGAGGAGGGCACAATAGGTGTCTTTTAACAACCTTCTAGTCAGCCTTCAAAGGTGGCTAGCTACTCTAAATCTAAGGCTGTCTCTGATTAACTCTATTAAATTCAAAAGTCAAGAAAGTCCTATTTATATCCAATCAAAAATATTACAGGAGTAGAGATATAATAACTGAGCTAGTAGCTTCCAGAAACATAAATCAAAACCGTGTTTGGATTCCAAAGCATTGTTGCTAGATTACCTTCTGAAAGCTAATAAAATGGTAATGGGAGAACTGAATAGGATTAGAAGAGTCCTTTGTGAATACACTTGGAAACAACTTCTGTGCTCTAGCGTTTATGGCAACAGAAGACTCCCAGCACCCAGCTAGGGGCCCCCTTTATTGCAGGCTTTATGATTCAACACCCGAAATAATTTGAAAAGAGATGTGTTTAGTGATGATTTCCATGGCTGCTTCGTTGTTTTATTAAATATGCTCTAGGGGCATGAGAATTTTAAGAGAGCTTTCCTATTTCAGTACTGGAGGTTCTGTTCAAAAGACTGAACTTTCAAACACTTCCTGTTGTTTTCTGTCACATTTGATTCCAAATGCCAAGTTCCTAGAATCATATTTAGTGTTCTTTTGGATCATTTGCCCATTTTTTCTTCACTCTTCCCCCAGTTTTTATGTATGTGATGAGAATAGTTTGGAAGAGAAAAGTATACAGTTTTTTTTTGCTTTTCCATTTTCTCTAACTTTCTCCTTGCCCCACTATGATTTGGCCTTAAGTCCATATTACAAATACTGCTTTGTTTTTTAGCTGACAAGGGCATATTTCAGTTTTAAAGAATATTTTTTATTTAATTGCAGTTATTTTCATGTAACTGTAATGGACTCCAAGATAGCAGAGGTTGGATTAATAGGAGGAGAAGGAAAAAAGGAAGGGTGGTGGTGGTGACAGTGGTGAGTGACAGGAGAGGAGGAAGAGAAGGAAGAAGAAGAAAAGGAGGAAAAGGAGGAGGAGAAGGCCAAGAGAAGGGAAAAAGTGTTTGTGTATGAGCTTATTTCCTGATATCATAATACCTAAAATGACAACGATATTTATCCATGAGAAAATCCATTTCCCATTCCCCCTCCCTTTCTATTCTTGGAACATACTAGTAGTCATCATAATCCAGGCCAACATATGATTTTGACAGCAAACAAAGCCCTGGGCATGGAGTCAGAACATTCTAGGATAGAGTCCTAGTTATTACAATGCTCAGATAATGGTGGGAAAAACCACTTTATCTTTCTGGCTCTTAATTTGTTCATTTGTAAAAAGAATGGGCTCGAACAATCATCTAAAAATCCTTTCCAGATCTACCATTCTTTAATCCAGTAAGTGTTTCCATTGAACAACTAATTAAAGGACTTCATGATTGTCACTGGGAAAGGAATTCATGGTCATAGATTTTAATTGCCTTCAAATTTTGATCTCATAAACCCCACTTAACCACCTATATTGATTTTTTTAAATGCCCACAATTCACATTTTATTCTCTAAAACCTACTCCAGAATCATCCCCCTCCCCACCATTCCCACTAGAGCTTAAGGGCAAAGTTGCTGCTCTATTGACAAGATTCTAGTTTCGGACCCTGCAATGATTCACTTGGGCGTAGAATTAGTTCACTTGAAAGGCAACAGGGGAGTGCTAAGATGGTAAAGTAATAATTACTTCCTTCAGCAGCAATGGTTTAGGGAAAAGCGCAAAGACATATGGGCTGAATATTTAGCAGACAATGATAATGGTGAGGTCACAGATATGACTCTGTGGGATGCTAGCAAAGCAGTATTGCAGGGAAAATTGATTGAAATCTTTGCCCAAAAGAAAAGGAAAAGGCAACTACAAATACCAGAGTTAGGGACTAAAATTAGGAGCCTCCAAAAGAAGCATATTAAGGAGGGCAAGGCTAAAACTAATTGATTTAGAAAATGCCAAGGGGAAACTTAATAGGATTCTAAATGAGAGAATGGAGTATCTAATAAAGCTCAGTAAGGGCAAGTTTTCCTCCCATGGCAATAAAGCAGATACCATCTTGGCCTGCTAACTTAGAAGGAGAACACAATTGAGACTAATTAGGGAAATTAAGGGACGAAAAGGGCTCCACTCAAAACCCAATGAAACAAGAATAGGCTTTGTGCTGCACCATTCTTTCATAGACACAATGTAAAAATGACTAGTCTGGTGTCATTTGAAAGTTTCCAGGCTCCATTGATTACAATGGAGGCTGAAATCACCAAACAGAAACATCAGCATCTTGTAGCTACTATTTCTTCAAGTTCATAGACTTCTCCTATCTTGAACAAAATAACTTCTGAGTGAATACATAGTGCAGTAGCTTAGAAAATCGTCCTAATGCAGCCAGCCTTGAACAAAGCATTAGCCTTGTGGTCATGAGATCTGGATTTGTACTCCAAGCTCTATGATTCCTTAGGCGTGAGACCTTGCTAAACCAATATGCTCCATAAAGATAGGGATTATGTCTTATCAAAACTCTGTATCTACCAGAATGCCTAAGTTGAGGCACCACACATATTGGATAATTAATAAAGGTTTATTGAATGAATGAGTGAGTAAATGACATTTGATTAGTCATTTAGCCTTTCAAAGTCTTCTCCTATAAAATGGAATTTATTCACAGTCAACCCACTTCATAAGATTATATAAATTAAATGAGATAGTGTATGTAAATATACTTTTAAAACCTTTAACTTTCTCTTGGTTCAATTCATTTGTTTTAAGAACAACTTTGAGTGACAAAGTCATTTTGACTATTATAAATACCCAAATTAACTACAAAAGACCGTTGAAAGTCCTGTCTGAATCACTACCTGACTTTACTATATGAATCCAGAGAGAGCGTGCTGATAAATAGAAGTATGTATAGAATGATTTTACATATATATATATATATGTGTGTGTGTGTGTGTGTGTGTGTGTCTGTGTGTCTGTGTGTATGTGTATGCATACATATGCATACATATATTTATGCATACACACATATATTTGTGTCAAATAGTAGCCATCTCCACATATAGCATGGAGGCAAAGGGAAGAAAAAAAGGTGGGAAAGTTATATGATAACTTTATATATTATATTTCAAAGGAATAGGAATAGCAATTTGCACATAATGGATTTGTAGTTTCATGTGCAATCATCTTTTCTCCCATTCTACTGTATTACAAAAATGCTTGTTTTATTTCTTAAATACAGAATAAACTAAATAAAATTTAAAAATAACTTTATAGAGATGAACTAGTATTACAGTGTTGGTGATAGCATTCATTCAAATCAATTGATTTCTTTTTTTCAGCATTGGCAGGTTGAACCCATGATTATAGTTTCCCACAAGTAGAAAAAAGGCCAGTGACTTTATTTGTACCTACAAATATTGTGATGTGTAGCTGTTGATAATAGTCCTATTTTCTACTTAAGGTGTGTTTTTGGAAGAATATTACATCATAAAACTCTTGGGTAGTTAATAACATGTAACATTTCACATCTTTTAATAATTACTTCAAAAGATTTACTCTTTTCCATATCCTACTAGAATAGCCTATTTGAGATAACATGGTTTTAAACAAAATGATGATCTGACATCCAATGCTCTGTTGATAAGTCTTCTTCATACTTAGCTAGGTTGGTCATCGGATGACATAAACAATATTTATTGATAAACCTATAATCAGAGAGTGGTTAACTCAGCTTGTATAAAATACTCAAAAATTTTAAAAATCAAGAGAGCTGGATTTTTCAAATTTAGGGGAACTAAAAGTCCCTCCTGGTCCTAATTTAGGAGTTAAATAATTTATTTTTTAACATACTTTTCATGACTCAACCATGTTTTAATCAATTTGAATCAGTAATAAAAAGTTATTTTTAAAGAGAATATTTAAAAAAAATCTTTGGAATGACCTTGCAAAAACTTCTCTAGGCATATAGAATTAAGTGGGATAGACATAGATTCACATATCCAGTGACTAAGATTAGACTTGGTCTGCTTTCTCTGTTTCTCTCACCTCACCTATTTGGAGCTAAAGGAATTTCTAAAGCTAAAGTTTCAATGAGAACCTGATTCCCTTTGGCCAAATGAGAAAGTATCAATTTTCTCCTCAAGACTGAAAAAGCAGTTCATTATATGTTTTGAGATGAGAATAAAATGAGACTTCGATTCAACATGTGCAGGGCTGGCAAAGTCAGAGTAGGCCAGTAATCCTTAAATTACTTGTGTCATGATCATGGATCCTTTTGGCAGACTGTCTGGTAAAACTGATAGACTCCTTATCAGAATGTGTTAAACACATAAAATAACTTAGAATTACAATGAAAAGCTGGTGGACCAGGTCATATAGCTGATAGAGCAACGGGCCTAGCATCAGAAAGATCAGAGTTCAAATATGGCCTCAGAAACTTACTAGCTGTCTGACCCTAGAGAAGTCATTTGCCCTATTTACCTCAGTTTCCTCACCTGTAAAATGAGCTGCAGAAGGAAAGGGCAAATCTATTCTAGTGCCTTTGCCAAGAAAATCCCAAATGGAGTCATGAAGAGTTGGATAGGACTGAAAGGACTGAACAAGAAAACAACAACAAAAAAAAATAATTGTACTGAAATACTGAATGTGTGTGTGTGTGTGTGTAACTTGTATTACCTTTGAGCTGTTTATGTGTATATGTATATACACACTCTCTCATATTTACAGACCCCAAGTTAAAGAACCCCTGGGGAAGGTAATCAATAAGGAGCAGTAAACCTATTCCCCCCTAGGTGCACCATATAGTTTTCACCTTTGAGCTAAGCTATACCCATTTTTACTAAGAAAAGTAGAAGGAGAACACATACACAAGTGGGTTTGAAACAGTTAGAACATAAGAACATGAAGATATTCAGACAAAGGGCTCCAAGAAACTTTTGGAGGAAGGGATTACTTGTTTTTAGGTGAAGGGGGACTGATCTGAGAAGAGAGAAATAGAACTTTCGACTCTTATGAATTATTTATACCTTACTGTGGACAAAGAATCTGAGGACCAGTTCTGAAAGTAGACCAGGGAAAGTAGAAGAAGGAGGAGATTACAAACAAGAGCCCTGGATGCCTGTGGGAGCTATCAAGACTTGGCTGAAGGGAAGACATCAGTGAAGCTGGGGGGGCCACCAAATTAAATGAGCTGTGTTTAGGGGTGACCCCAACAACTTGGTACTGTATAGGCATCCCTGGATCCAAATCTTTGGCCTTAAGAATTGCTAACTTCTCTAACATTGAACCTATAGCACTTTGATCATTGATATTCTCTTTCTCTAAATAGAGAGGGATTTTTTAAGTTCTTATTACATAATAAAAGTCAACCCCCAAATTTCACACGTTGAGAATATGGAGAATTGACTTAAAGGGCCTGCTTCTAACCTACTCTTAATTTCTTGGCCACACATAGGTGTACATGGGAAATAATAAAATGTACATTTCTGGAGTGAAACATTTAGAAACTTAGTTGGGGCTCAGCAATGCCGACATAAATATTTTCAATGAAATGATTCATTTGTTGGAAAATTGATGATAAATGTCAAAATCTGAAAGCTCTTTAAATGTTTTCAAGAATATGGAGTGTTTTCTAGTTACACAAAAGCTGATTAGTGTCCAATAGATATGATTTTTATAACCTCTCTCATTTTCACTGGTTAAATGGGGTGAGAAGGCTAATCTCTTACTTTCCAGGGCTATTTAGGAGAATCAGCAAAGTGAATGGAATGGTTAGCTATTCAATCATCTTCAAATGGAATTGTCTTCATATGATTCATAGGATGAATTCCAAAAGGGCTTGCTGTAGTGTAGGACTATGTTTTGTCTTTCTCTGGCACGTGAAATAGCCTCCACTTTTAATAAATTGCTTAATTGTTTTTCAATATTACTTTCCCAAACAGCTATAGGCACAGAAAAAAATTGGAGGCAATGCATCATTTAAAAAAAAATGAAGTTTAGGAAAATGGATTTAAAAAGAAAGAAGGAATTCTTTGCCTTCTAGTGATACAATTAAAAATAGCTCATGTTGATAAAGGTAAATAAAATTAGGAAATTATTAAAGAATATTTACTTCAGGAATTAAAGAGTAAAGTGTCATCTAGCTCTAGATATATGAACCTATACCTTTTTTGATTCTATAACTTTAAATTAAAAGATTATCACATATACTTTAATTATGTAGTATATAAGCATTTTTATTCACAGCAATTTCTTCCTAACATCTATGTAAACATACAAATATTATTCTGTTTGTGTTACAGTGCTTTGTATACCTTCATTCAATAAGTATTTATTAAGTACTTATGTGCTAGTACAAAAAAAATGAGACAATCTCTGCCTTCAATGAGCCTATATTCGATCTCCTCTATTAGATGGTGAGCTGCTTGAAGGAAGGGAATATTTTATATTCATTTTGATACCTTGTTCAAAATCTAGCAAATTATGTTTTAAAATTTGTTATAGAATGAATAGCCTCTGTGATGTAATAGCTCTTCGAAAGGTTTAATTTAAAATCAAAGAAAAACTTGTTTCCCATGGCTTTTATTTTTAACTAATAAGACTTATTAGTAGTTTTTTTTTTAATTTGTATCACAATGGTTTCCATGGTATGCCTCAACCCCAATGAGGCTTTCCTCTTAACAAAGGAAAACAGCTAACAAAGTCAACTGATTCATTGACCATTCCTGACATTGTATATAACATTCCACAATTAGAGTCCCTCCACCCTCCTACCAGAAAGAGGGAGGTATTTTTTTCCCTTTGGGTCCCTAAGGCCAAGAGTGGTGAATACAATTTTTTAGTTTGCAGCAGCTTTAGTGGTCTTTCCCTTGGTTTTATTATAGTCAAGTAATATTATTTACTTGGATCCAGTTACTTAACTCTGTTTCATTTCATACATGTCTTCCCAAGTTTCTTTGAATTCCTCATATCCTTCATTTCTTTTGATGCAGTAATATACCATGATAATAATAGAATTTGCTTTTAGAGGAAAATTGGTCAAAACACACACCATCAATGTTATTTCAGAGTTGCTATATATGTAACTCAATGGCTCTCTTTGTGCTTTATTTTTTTTCTATGTAAGCATACCAGTTTTGTAAATTAGGGTACAATGAATTTTGAATGTCAGCAGAGGAACAATTCATTTTCATATCACAGTAGAGTGGAGTGAGCATTGGCTGTAGTGTCAGAAGGACTGGTTTCAAAGGTCGCTTCTGTAACTTGATGTGGGATATTAGATGTCACTTCATCTAACCAAACCTCAGTTTCCTTTTCTGTGAAATGAAAATGGTGCTTACCTACCTATAGGGTAATTATTATGAAGACCAAAAACATCAGCATAACATTTTCATCCTACTATAGTTTAAGGGACTTTTTGTTGGCTAGTGAGTAAAGAGGTGAAAACTCTGAAAATATACACCATAAATGAATTGCTTAAATTGTGGTAGATTCTAATGACTAAATTTAACATACAGAATCTGCACACAATTTTTTTATTCTGAATCTTTCAAGACTTGTTGAATAACATAATAGCAGATATTTATAGAGAACCTTAGGGTTTACAAATCATTTTATATGCTTTATCTCATTCAATTATCAAAATAGCTCTGTGAGCTAGCCTTAATAAGGATCATTATTTCTATTTGAATGATAAGTACTCTGTGGTTCAAACAGGTCAAGAGATTTGCTCATGGTGAGGAACCAGTTTGCCCTTCGTTCCAAGCCCAGCATTGTTTCTACTACACTGCACTGACTTATATGAATGTCTTTTCAGGAAGTTTTTAGAGATATTTTAGGCTCCTCATTAATAAGAAATGCACACACACACACACACACACACACACACACACACACACACACAGAAGCAGGCTGATAAAGTAGTCCAGAGATGTACCTGTCACTTAGAAAATCATCTTTTTGTTCCCCTTCATGCAATCTGAGCCCATATTACAACCCTGCTTTATAGTCTGGAGAATATATTGAAAGAATTATCAATGAGTAGGGAATTCTGGGAATTCACTCAGTCATCTAGCTCCTCCAGAGTTGGCTCTTCCAGTACTCACCCATAGGTGATGACCCAGAGAGTTTACAGTCAAGCAGTGTACATTGGAAGCAGAGATGTGCAATGAAGCCAAGATCCCTGAGGCAAAATATGCCACTGTATCAGCTTGTCAAGGTGACTTTTGTTCATGCTTTGGTTCCTCTTGCATCTTTATTTCTCAGTGTTCCTATCTTTCTTCATATTCAGCCAAATTAAGTAAATTAAATATGACCACACTTTGGGGGAATTGGCCTTTAAAAAGAAAGATAATGCTGTGGAATTAAATAACAATATGTATTTTTTTAAATTAAGAAAAGTACAATAAGGTAAAAAAGGCTTAAAAGGAAACTCAAAAGCAAGGTCTAAATCAGTTTTTAAAAAGTGTTTTAACTTTCTTTGGCTTTTATATGATTAATGCTTTCAGCATAATTTTTAGTAATTTTATAAGAAAGCAAGGGAAAAAAATTAAAACGTAACATTATTATTTTACTTAATGTCTCACTCACATATCCCAAAAATGTTATTTATAAGATTTTAGTAGCTTGTAATACCTAGTTCTCACAATAGGCTGTTCTGACATCTGAAATAAAACTGAAAATAAAGTAACACACACTTTAGTTCTCTATCAATTGAGAAAAACTTAGCAATAAATGGTCTTTCCAATAGTCTTTTAAAGTCATTTTTAAAAGCTAGTTTCAGAACTTAGAGATGAAAAATTTAAATCTGTAAGAGTTCGAAATGACTACATATATTTATGTAATAAATGTAAATGTATATATAAATAGAAATACTTAATAATTATTGTAAGAGTTTGAAATGAATGTATAAATGATACTTTTAAAGTCACAGTTTTATTAGTTTAACTATATGTATTGATTGCAGCTCATAAAAGGTTGAAATCTCAGCTTACATAGTAATCACAAAAGCATGAAATTAGAAGAGGTTAAGAAGGATATTTATAATAAGGCTTAATTCCAGACAAATGGAAACATTGGTTTAAATGGTTTATTGATATAAAAATAACTTTATCTTCATAAAGAAGCGTTTATCAAGTGCCTAATGGTGCAGGGGACAATGCAACTTCTATAATAAGTGTCCTGTCAATAAAACTATGTGACTCTTAATCAAAGAAGCGTAAGCATGGGCCCATTTCTCATCTCTTCTGTAATTTCTTTCCTTTGCTATGACTCGATTGTGTGTGTGTGTGTGTGTGTGTGTGTGTGTGTGTGTGTGTGTGTGCGCGCGCGTGTATGTGTCTATCAGGGTTAAGTGACTTGCCCAGGATCACACAGCTCACAAGTGTTAATTGTCTGAGGCTAGATTCGAATTCAGGTCCTCCTAATTCCAGGGTCAGTGTGCTATCCAATGGGCCACTTAGCTGCCCCTCGATTTGTTCTTATATAAGCAATTGAACTTACAAAAGAAAGATTGTGAAGGAATCCTAGAATCATTTCCTACACACCTGGAAGGGCTCTGGAATTCTTCCTAGTTCATGTCTTAGGCTACATTATAGAATCCCAGAGTAGGAAGGTCCCTTATGATCTAATTTAACATGTGTCTGAAGAGGAATCCTTCAACCAGCATTCCTAACAGTCATCCCATCTCTGCTGAAAGACCTCTGGCGTTTGGGAATAGCGTTAGACACTGTTTATTTCCCTTTAAAAAGGAAACAAAAAAAAAACCACAAACTTTTTAAAATCTTTCCCTTATAAGAAGCCAAAATTTGCCCATCTCCAGCTTCTACCCATTTTTCTTAGTCTTGCTTTCTGAGGACAAGTAAAGCAAATTTAATTCAAACTGTTGAAAACAGCTATAAAGAACCCCCTAAATCTCTTCTCAAGGCAAATACACACATACACACACACACACACACACACACACACACACACACACACACACAATATATGTGCCACTGTATTATCTTGTCAAGGTAACTTTTGTTCATGCTTTGGTTCCTCTTGCATCTTTATTTCTCAGTATCCTATCTTTCTTTGTGTTCAGCCAAATTAAGTAAATTAAATATAACCAGACATTGGAAGAGTTGGCCTTTAAAAAGAAAGATAAGGAAAGATACAGAATTAAATAAAAATGTGTATTTTTTTTAATTAAGAAAGGTATAATAAGATTGAAGGGAGAATGTATGTACTGAACATCCAAAAGTTAATTCATTTTAAACACACATTCTATAAATAAGATATAACAATATTCCCAACATTCATAAGTTTCATAAGATTTAGAGCTAGAAGAGACCTTAGAAGTCCACTACCCAACCCCTTCATTGAAGAATGAAGTAGACTGACCAAGGGCAGGCCTTATAGTTATTTATTGAAATGGCATTCAGATAGAATCTTTTATCATCAAACCAGTGTTTCTTCTACCATAGATAGGCATTTGAAAGGTCCAGTTCATCTTGGATTCCATTTAAGGGGATTTAGTTATTAAAGTGTATATTCAACTAACTTCACTATTGATTAGATTCATAGGCAGATCATACATTTTAACTTTGCACACCGCACTGAACATGCCAGACAGTTGAACTAGAAATTAAAGATCATATCTGGTTTAGTCCAAAGAATATTTTGATATTTTGCTCTTATTCTAGTTCAATAGTTTAAGAAAATACAGAAGTTCAGGCCTGGTTTATGTTGGGTTATTCGATGTTCATGGAGAACAAAAAATCAGGTTCAGAGAAAAGAAAATTAATATTTGGGTTCAGTTAGGAGTTCAGCATATTAAAGTATTTCATTCCATTTGTTTTTCCTCACAGCTATGTTCAACTCCTAGAGTTTATACACAGTGGGAAATTCCAAAGAGCCCTTCCTGTTTTAGTGAATCATTTGAATTGTCAATTACCATGGTATGTCTCTACATTCTAAACTCTTGGTCTTTCTGAGATTGTGTATAGGTTGCATCATTGGACTGAACTAATTCCCTAGATTTAAAGATATGACTGGAATAGTTCTTTCAACTTCTTTTGGGGGGATGGTGTGGGAAGGGAAGGTGTTATGCCTAAATAGAGACTTGCTTGTCATTATGCTCCTCTGAATGTTGCCAGATGTTTAAAAAGGAGTTTTCAAGTAAAATAAACCCTCAAAGAATTAGATTTCATACTGAAATCGAGAAAATCTGAATCACAGAAATTTTTAATAATTTTTTAGACTTTCTAGTATGTACAGCAACTAAAATGAAATTAGCAACACATTCCTAGTGAAAATTATTGCTAAGCAATACAAACTGCTTAGCAAGAGGGTTGTAACAAGGAAGGTGACCTTACAATATAATCTTCTTGGTTTTTTAATAGCTAAACCCCCATAAATGGGATCCAGGATGAACTGGACCTGTCAAATGCCTATCCATGGTAGAAGAAACATTGGTTTGATGTTAGAAGATTCTGTTTGAATGCCATTTCGATAAATAACTTAAGGCCTGACTTTGGTCAGTCTACTTCATTCTTCAGTGAAGAGGTTGGACTAGTT